>NC_139037.1:49996425-50222690 GCF_964662115.1 Mustela nivalis | reverse complement strand
GGAGGAAGCGGCGCGTGGCGCGCTACGTAGGGGGAGGCTCCGCCGGGAGTGAGAGCTGGTGTTTACGAGGTGACTGACTTGTTCTGTCGGAGGACGGTGCGGCATTCTGAGGGGAGCGCTCGCGAAGGGGGTGAGCCAGCCCAAGCGGGGAACGGACAGCTGGTGTTCAGTAGGAGGAGCCTCCGGCTGTGGGGTTCGCTCAGAGGGGCGGGTACTCCCCTACCGGGAGCTCTTGCGGCCGGAGGGGGCGGGGCCTGGCTGCGGGGTTGACGGGAGCCGAGGGCGCCCGAACCCCGAGCCGCCGGCCTTCGGGAGGGGGCGGGGCTGCGAGTTCGGCCGAGCCGAGAGGTCCGGGCGGGGGTGGGGCTTCCACGGTGGGCGTCTGACACCGCGCGAGGAAGTTCTGAGGCCACGCCTCGGTGGTTTGGAAAGGGGAGGGGCCCAGTTTCGAGTCACTCGAAGGGGGCGTGGCCCCCCACTAAGGGAGGCTTCTCTCGGAGCCGAGAAGGCGTGATGGCCGGAAAGCTGACCTCAGGGTCGGGGGGGGGCCCAGCGGCGCCCTAGCGACTCGGCGCCCAAGGGGCGGGGCCCGGCCTGGAGAATCGGCAGGTGGCGAACGCGGCCCGGGCAAGGCTCCACCCTCCAGGCTCAGGGGCGGGACCTCGCTGAGACCCTCCACTCCCCACCCCACCCCAGGCGGTGGGAGCGCTGTGTAGGTGACCGCTGTGCTCCCCTGGCTTCCGCAGGAGGATGCTGGTGGTGGAGGTCGCGAACGGCCGCTCCCTGGTATGGGGGGCCGAGGCGGTGCAGGCACTGCGGGAGCGTCTGGGAGTGGGGGGCCGCACGGTGGGCGCCCTGCCCCGCGGGCCCCGCCAGAACTCCCGCCTGGGCCTCCCGCTGCTGCTGATGCCCGAAGAGGCGCGGCTTCTGGCCGAGATCGGCGCCGTGACCCTGGTCAGCGCCCCGCGCCCGGATCCGCGGCAACACGGCCTGGTAAGGGGCGGGCCAGGGACGCGAACGCCCTGGACCTGCGGAAGTAGACTCGGGGTCTCTGAGGTGGGAGGGCTTCTGGGTGCCCTGGATTCTGGAATAGTGTGCATGCAGGACACTAGGATCCCCGGGTTCGGGCTTTGGGGTTGGAAGGAGTCAGGGAGTCGGGGTTCCTGGCTTCCTAAGGCGGGGCAGACTTGGATCCTGGCATTCCCGCCGGCTTACTTCTCAGGCTCTGGCATCCTTCAAACGCCAGCAAGAACAGGGCTTCCAGGAGCAAAGCGCCCTGGCAGCTGAGGCCCGCGAGACTCGTCGTCAAGAGCTCCTAGAGAAGATTGCCGAGGGCCAGGCTGCGAAGAAGCAGAAGCTGGAACAGGAGTCAGGGGTCAGCGAGAGCCAGGGGGCCGGTGTGAACCCGGCTGCCGCACAGAGTGAAGCCAGCGCTAGCCAGGCTCCTGCGGAGCCCGAGGAAGCAGGTGAGGGTGGGAGTGGAGTCCAGGCGCCAGTGGAAGGAGGTGGGAGATCTTTGGGGAATCTTGGGCGGGAATCTCGGGACTGGAACTCTCTGGGGGATGCGAAGACCCTGTCCTTGGATTCACCACACTCTCCTGCGTTCACCGCCCCCAGGTTCCTCTTCTCCCCAGCCAGGGCCTTCAAATGAGGTGGCCCCCTTGCCCAGGTCCGCTCTGCTGGTCCAGCTGGCCACTGCTAGGCCTCGGCCCATCAAGGCAAGGCCCCTGGATTGGCGTGTCCAGTCCAAAGACTGGCCTCATGCTGGCCGTCCTGCCCATGAGCTCCGCTACAGCATCTACAGAGACCTGTGGGAGCGAGGCTTCTTCCTCAGTGCTGCTGGCAAGTTCGGGGGTGACTTCCTGGTCTATCCTGGTGAGTTTTGTTGGGACCTCCTGTTGCTGCCCCTTTTTTGACAAGCCCCCGACCCTCTCCATTTTCCTTTTTTGTCTTTTCTCAGCCTCCGAAACCCATAGAAGGACAGCCACACTTGGGAACCCAAGCCCATTTGGAGGGCAATTTAGCAAATCTGATTAAGCACTTTCTTTGATCCAGAGGTTTCACTTAGGGACACCTAGCTACGTGCACAGAACATATAGGAAATCGTCGTTGCAGGATTCTTTACAGTAGCGAAATATTAGCGAGCAGCCAGAGTGATTGTTAATAGGTTAGTGGTTACTTACTGGTGTTAGTTGTAAAAGATTAATGTAGGTCCACGTACATTTATGAAAAAATGACCAAAGGGGGAAGGAAAAAAAAAACTACGTGTCGAAAACAGGTATGGTAAATAGTGAATCGTGTTTTATGTTGTCACGGAGTTATATACACATTATTTAAATAACCTTAAAAATCATGGCTTGCAGGGCCCTTGGCGGGCTCAGTCGGGGCAGTATGCTACTCTTGATCTCAGGGTTGTAGGTTCAAGCCCCATGCTGGGTGTAGAGATTACTTAAAGAAAATTATGTGGCTCGAGTGAAAGAACATGAGAAGAACTTAAAATAGATTATTGACTAGAAAGCAAGTAGCAAATGGAAAAAGGCCTGAAGGGACGTACTCCAGCCCAAGTACAGCGGTTACCTCTGGGAGGGAATTTGCATCAGGTGTAGGTAAAGGAGATTTTCAGTGTACCAGGTAATTTTTGAATTTGTAGTATGAGTGCCTTTACTGTCTAACTAAAAGGTTAAAAAAGTAAGTCTACAAGAAATCGCCTTTTTTGTTCCTCCTGAGAACACCAGCAGATAGAAGCACCAGGTGAGTAGTCAGATTTTATCTGTTGGCTGGAGACCGAAGGAGTGTCCTGTGGATGAGCCACGACACAAGCCTTCGTGTCTTCTCAGACCAAACACTCAACTGAGGGACTGACTCAGGAGCTTGAGAGCAGTTCACCGCCCCGTGCTCTGCAGATGACCACACGGTCATACCTTGCTACTGTTTTTCTGTATGTGAAAGACTATTTTGGTTTTGAAAATGAATGTTGGACTCACGAAACATATGGATACTGATATCTAGTTCTTTTCTAAGCTTTCAGGTTAATTTACAAATCTTTTTTTCCAATCTAGCAGATTTTAAGGGGACTGTTAGTCCGCGTTTGATCCCACTCGTGAAAGGAGTTACATAATTTTCAATGTTATAAGCTGTATTTAAAATTTTTTAAAAAGATTTTATTTGTTTATTAGATAGCACAAGCAGGGGGAGCGGCAGGCAGAGGGAAAGGGAGAAGGAGGCTCCGCACTGAGCAGGGAGCCCAATATGGGACTCGATCCCAGGACCCTGAGATCATGACCTGAGCCAAAGGCAGACACTTAGCGGACTGAGCCACCCAGGCACCCTTGTATTTTAAATTTTAATATGATTATTTTCCTCTTTAAGTTGTATGGTGTCCTCATTATGGAACTTGTCAAAAATTCAGATTTAATAAGTTCTAAATGGGGTGAGTTTTAAGTTTATATGTTCTAATACTGTCAGTATGCTTACTAAATTAAAACATTCCAGTTAAAACAAGGTTAAATCTACCAGTAACTCAAATCACACATCTGCAACCAAACTGCACGGCTGACCTGTTAGTTCTAATGGGTCAATATTTCTAAAACAATACATACTCAGTAAACGTGATGTACGTAGAATCCTTGCGCCTTTAAGATGAAAATATTCAAGGACTGAGGCCATCGCCTGTCTCTAACAGTAAAGGTGTCTGAACTTAAAAGGCACTAAGCCTCCCGGAACGGTTCCAGGGAACCTTCTCACATATTCCGATGCTTCCTCCTGAGCGGGCAGAGGTGTCCCAGCGACGCCCGGCTCCTGGCTCCCGGCTGGACACCCAGCGGACGGTCCTCTCAGATGGGACACCTCACCACCCTGCCCTTGTCGATGTTCACTCCTGGCACTTACCAACCTCTGACTGGGGCCCGACTCCAGCTCCTGCTCTGCTTGGTCATTTACCTAATCGGGGGGCAGACCGCCACCCAGGTTTTAAAGGGAAAGCTACTGGGAGGCGGCCCTGGCCATTTGTTCCATATGGCCTGTGGCAGAGGTGAGCCCTTGTAACGTGGCCGACAAACCTGCAAGTATTTACTGTCGGGCCCTTTTCTGGAACGTCTTCATCACCCATCTGTTCATTACTCCATCATATTGTAAATTCTTCCGGTGGTCGGTTAGAGTCACTTCTCCTTGGACCTGACATCCTGTGTACTCCTCGTGGCTTTGATGGACTTCGTGGTCCTGGTGCTTATGTCACGACAATGATCTATTCATTGTTTTTGTATCTTTTTTTTTGTTTTGTATTTGTATCATTTTGTATCGTTTTTGTATATTTGTATATTTGTTTTGTATTGTTTTTTTAAACACGATCATGCTGTATGTGTGTGACGGCTTGATCGCTGTATGTGTGTGACGGCTTGCCCCGAGTGTATCCTGGACCTCCCCACCCGGATACATTCTTGTCATTTTAACAGCTGGTCTTGTGGCGAGACCATGAACTTAGCAAGTTCGTGGTTTGGTTGTCTCCCTTTCTTAGCGGTTTAGCGGTTGTAAATGGTAACAGGGTGAACATCTTCATAGGTATATCTTGGTACTGTTATCCTTATAAGTAAAAAATTCCAAGAAGTGGAATTGCTGGGTCCAAGAATAGCTATTTTGAAATATTCATAGTGATTACTAAGCTGATTCCTGTCTCTGTGTGCACGTTCCGGTGTCTTCCAGCGCTGTGTCACTGGGACCTTCTGTGTGTCTGTCTTTCACCCAGGTGACCCACTTCGTTTCCACGCCCACTACATTGCTCAGTGCTGGGCTCCGGGGGACCCCATTCCACTGCAGGACCTGGTTTCCGCTGGCCGCCTGGGAACCAGCGTCAGAAAGACGCTGCTGCTCTGTTCTCCTCAGCCTGATGGTAAGGTGGTCTACACGTCCCTGCAGTGGGCCAGCCTGCAGTGAGTGACTCCAGAGACCCTGGGGATGTGGCTGCATCTGTGGACAGAGCCTTTCTGGGTGGTCCCAAGCTCATCTCTGCATATGGGAGGCTGCGAACCCTCCTGCCTCTCTCTGCAGTTAGGTTTTGAATCCAGATCGAGAAACACTACATCCTCCTTCTTTCCCTCCCCGTTTCAAAGCACTTACTGGCTGTGATGTTTTGTAGTTCCTGTTTCCACAGTGTGAGCTTCTTGAGGGTAAAGACTGGGTTTGACTCATCTCCAGTTTCTACAGGGCTTAGGTCTCAAGAGAGCTCAGTAAACTTGTTGAATAAACGCGGAGTCTGTGATTTGAATCCGGGCAACAGTCCTGGGAAGTGTGGGTGTTTGCATTTGCTTATACAGATGAGGGAAAGGCCTGGAGGAGGTCAGCCTCTAGGAGGTAGCCCGCTGGGCTGGGACTTAAAACCTGGTCTTTCTGAGTCCAAGGTCTGCGCTCTTCCCCCTACACTAAACTTCCTTTTGAGAAGACCTTCACGAAGCGTTTCAGGTGCACATAAAGGCATAAATCAAAGTAACATGTGAAGAGAAGAAGAACATGAGTGTTGCACTTTCCGGACAGGTTCGGGTTGGGGAGGGGAAGGTCAGGAAGGACTCGTGGGGCTGGTGGAATGCGGGTGGTGTTCTTTTTCTTGGCCTGGGTGGTGTTTATTCAGGTGTGTAGAATTATACTTTATACCATACATTTATGATCCAGGTCTTTTTTTATACATATATTCTATTAAAAGCTGAAACACATGAATAAAACACACATTTGTGAGATGATTCATATAGCTGCCTTTCTGCTTAAGAAATTACTTGAATGTTATCAGTACCCACTTCCAGTATTTATATGTCTATTTTTAAAATGTGTGATTTCGTCCCATAGATTTCGTTACTGAAACACTGTCACGCGGTCATGATTCTGGGGCTGAAAGCATCTATCTCTGGTTTCCCAATTTCTGTGGTGCCTGTTCCTTCTTTCTTTCCTACCCTTTTCAGTAAACAGATTTGCTCGAACCTCAATTTCCTATAAGCTTAGATTAATTTAAAACAGGACACCAACCCCTGCCCAGTTAACACTGTTCTTTGGGCTTCCTTGGTAACTGTCTTGTAAATATGTTCTCCAAGCTCTCTCTTCTTTGCAACAGAGTTCTTAACTGACTCAGTACTCAGTATCTCTGTCTTGAGTCTTCCCTTAAAAAATTCCTCATTAAAAAACTTGTGGATGGGGGGTTCCTGGGTGGTTCAGTCGGTTAAATGTCTGCCTTTGGCTCAGGTCATGGTCTTGGGGTCCTGGGATGAAGCCCCACATTGGTCTCCCTGCTTGGCAGAGAGTAGGCATCTCCTTCTATGCTCTCTCCCTCTCTTGCTTTCTCTCAAAAAATAAAATCTTTAAAAAGAAAAGAAAACAAAAAGATGTTGTGGGTGCCTGGTGGGCTCAGTCAGTGGAGCATGTGACTCTTGATCTCAGGGTCGTAAGTTTGAATCCCATGTTGGGTCTAGAGCTTACTTTAAAAAAAAAAAAAACACCAAAAACAAAACAAAACAAACAAACTCAAAAGGACACCCACATGCACACAAAAAAAGGGCACCTGGGTGGCTCAGTCAGTTAAGCATCTGCCTTCAGCTCAGGTCATGATCCCAGGGTCCTGGGATTGAGCCCAGCATCGGAGCAGGGATCCTGCTTCTCCCTCTCCCTTTGCCCTCCCCCTGCTCATGAGCTCTCACCCTCTCTCTCCTCAAATAAATAAAATCTTTAAAAAAAAAATACAGATACAAACTTTACACTCTTTACAAAAATTAACTCAAAATGCATCATAGGGGACGCCTGGGTGGCTCAGTTGGTTAAGCAGCTGCCTTCGGCTCAGGTCATGATCCCAGCGTCCTGGGATGGAGTCCCACATCCGGCTCCTTGCTCAGCAGGGAGCCTGCTTCTCCCTCTGCCTCTGCCTGCCACTCTGTCTGCCTGTGCTCCCTCTCTCCCCCTCCCCGATAAATAAATAAAATCTTTAAAAAAATGCATCATAGGTCTCAGTATAAAATGTAGGGCTATTCAACTCATGGGAGATAATAGAAAACCTAGCAGACCATGGGTGTGGCAATGACACTTCAGACACACCACCAAAGGTGGGGCCAATGAGAGAATTGATCAGCTGGACTTCATTAAAATGAAACACAGAACATATTGCAAAAGAACTGATAAAGGATTGCTGTCCAAAAAAATATAAATCATTCTTTTTTTTTTTAAATGATTTTATTTATTTAACAGAGAGAGATCACAAGTAGAGAGAGGAAGGAGCAGGCTCCCTGCCTAGCAGAGAGCCTGATGCGGGACTCAATCCCAGGATCCTGAGATCGTGACCTGAGCTAAAAAATATAAATCATTCTTAAAACTCAACAACAGGAAACAGTCTGACCAGGGGCACTTGAATGGCTTAGTTGGTTAAGCACTCAACTCTTTTTTAATTTTTTTTTTTTGTAAGAAGGCTCCATGCATGGAGCCCAATACAGGGCTGAACTCACAAACCTGAGGTCAAGACCTGAGCTGAGATCAAGAGTGAGAAGCCCAACTGTCTCAGCCACCCAGGCGCCCCCTAAGTATCTGATTCTTGATCTCAGCTCACCTCTTGATCTCAAGGTCACGAGTTCAAGCTTCACGTTGGGCTCCATGCTGAGCATGGAGCCTACTTAAGAACAAAACAAGAACCTAACCCCCCAACCCCCAGAATAGGCCTAAAACCTTAACAGACACCTCACAGAAGGAGTTCTACTGACGGCACGTGAGCACATGAAAAGTTGCTCCATATCCTGTGCCATCCGAGACATGCAAAGGGAAGCAACAATAAGATACAACTATATACCTATCAGAATGGCCAAAATCCAGAACACTGACACCACCAAATATTGGGGAGCTGTGGAGCAACAGGGGCCCTCGTTCTTTGTGGTGGGAACACAGAACGATACAGCCACTTGGGAAGACAGTCTGGAGATTTCTTTGTTTTGTTTTTGTTTTATAGTTTTGTTCAATTTATTTATTTTTTTTTAAAGATTTTATTTATTTATTTGACAGAGATCACAAGCAGGCAGAGAGGCAGGCAGAGAGAGGGGGCAAGCAGGCTCCCCCTCTAGCTGAGAGCCCAATGCAGGGCTTGACCCCAGGACCCTGACCTGAGCTGAAGGCAGAGGCTTTAACCCACTGAGCCACCCAGGCACCCCAGTTGGTGCGACTGTCTCCAGCAAGGATGTTCCTTGGTATTGACCTAAAGGAACTGAATATGTAGGACCCCACAAAACCCTGCACGTGGATGTTTGCAACAGCACCGCTCATCATGGCCAGAACCTGCACACAACCAAGATGTCCGTCATAGATGGCGGACTAAGCCAGCTGGCCTGTCCAGACAACGGGGTGTCCTTCAGTGCTGGAGAGCCAGAATATCAAGCCACAAGAAGACATGGAGGAGCCTCAAACGGACATTACGACGCGAAAGCAGACCATCTGAAAAGGCTGAATGCTGTATGATTCCAACTGTAGGATGTTCTGGAACAGGCACAACTGGAGACAGTAAAACAATGAACGATTGCTGGAGGTTGGGGGGGTGGGACAAACAGGAGGAGCACAGATTCGTAGGCCAGTGAAACGACTCCGTGTAAGACCGTAGTGGTGGATACGGGTCACTGGACAACTGTCCGAACCCACAGTGTGCCATCACAAGTGGCCGCTACACAAGCTGTGCACTTTGCTGATGACCATTGATAGAGGCTCATCAGTGGTGACAAATGCAGCCTCTGGTGGGGGATGTCAATAGTGGGTAAACCGGGCATGAGTGGGGTTGGGGTGCAAGGGAAATCTCTGTGTCTTCCTCTCAATTTTGCCATGAGCCTAAACTTGTCTAAAAAACTCCTGTGGGGGCGCCTGCATGGCTCAGTGGGTTAAAGACTCTGCCTTTGGCTCAGGACATGATCTCAGGGTCCTGGGATTGAGCCCCGCATCGGGCTCTCTGCTCAGTGGGAAGCCTGCTTCACCCTCTCTCTCTGCCTGCCTCTCTGCCTACTTGTGATCTCTGTCAAATAAATAAATAAAAATCTAAAAAAACAAAAACAAAAACAAAACCAACACCCTATGCGTGCCACCTTCCGAACACTGTAGACCCATATCTGACCACTCCACCTTCATGGCCAACATGTGGGCAGAAGTGACATTATTCACAGGGAGGATTGCAGTAGCTTCCGGGCTCCTCACCTCCTCAGATTCCATCGTTGCCCCCGTATCCTCTGTTTTCACAGAATGACCCATCATGTGGGTCAGACGATGTCCCTTTTCCTCAGAACTCTCCAGCAGTTTCCCATCTCAAAGTAAAAGCAAAGGGTCCATGTTGTCTGTTCCCTGTCCCCATCTGCATCTCTTATCCATGCTTATGCTGCCCCTATCGCTCTACCTGGAAGGCTCTTCCCCTAGTGGCTGCATGGTCTTGTCCCCCACTGCCCACTGGGCTTTCCTGCAATGTCACCTCCTCAGGCCTTCCGTGGTAACCCTACCTTAAAATTTAACAGCCTTCCTGGATGCCCCTTCTCTCTTGGTATATTTGCCTTACCGTTTATCACTAGTGTGATTTATAATGAGAAATTTGCATTGGGCCTTCATCCCCATTCCTGGCTCAGACCTCCTAACAGGCTCGCAATTTCCTGCAATTTCCTAAGAGCCATAAAGGAGTCGATATTCCTAACAAAGCCCTTTCAACCACACCTGGGTTTATATTAATGAGATGACCCCCTGGGAGGGGAGAGGAGCTGAAGGTTGGGTCACTCATGAATTGCCAGGGATGTAATTGTGGATGTAATAAAGCCACCATACAAACCCCCAAGAATGGGATTTGAGAGCTTCTGGGTGGATGAATATGTGGAGATGGGGAGAGAGTGGCCTCCTTGGAGAGGACACGGAAGCTCTGTGCCCTCTCCCCATGCCTGGCTCTAGGCAGCTCTCCCATCTGCTCTTCCTGAGTTACATTCTCCCTTAATAAACCAGTGATCAGGGAGATAAAATGCTCCTCCGAGTTCTTTGAGCTGCTCTAGCAAATTAATGAATTGGAGGAGGGGTTTGTGAGAAAATTCAGTCTGGAGATGATGCATATAGTTAGCTTTTCGTATATTCAACAATTTAGTGACTATCGACTACAGCTGAACCTGACGCAGATAAGTAGAACAGGTGAGGCCCTGCCCTCCTATAACCTTTTCGTCTGGGAGCTAATCTACAAACAAGAGAACAGAAATGGGGGCGCCTGGGTGGCTCAGTGGGTTAAGCCTCTGCCTTCGGCTCAGGTCTTGATCTCAGGGTCCTGGATCGAGCCCTGCATTTGGGCTCTCTGCTCAGCAGGGAGCCTGCTTCCTCCTCTCTCTCTGCCTGCCTCTCTGCCTACTTGTGATCTCTGTCTGTCAAATAAATAAATAAAATCTTAAAAAAAAAAAAAAGAGAACAGAAATGAACTGGGTAGCTGGGAAGACCTTGCAGTACCTGGTGACAGTAACAGGATAGCGTGGGCACAACCCCATTTCACAGAGGAGGACGCGGGCGCAGAGAATGGTGGAGAAACGTGTCCAAGGGATTTGGGTGAGCAAGCGGCTGCAGGTTTCAACCCAGGCATCTGGCTAGAGTGGAGCTGCCTCCAAGGAGGGGACTCTGCCCGCTATGAGCACAGAGCACCAAGCAGCGCTGAAGAGGGCAGCTATGGGGCCAGGCTGTCCCAGCTCCAACCTTGGCCTGACCTTCTTTGTTAAGAGACTGCACGGGCAAACAGATGATGGCCACACCAGCTACGAAGATAGGATTCTGACCCACAGCCTACAACAACGTGCCCAGGAGGCCAGCCTGCCACCTCTAGTAGCAGGGCGGGAAGCCACATGATACCCTTGTAACAATAGGTCCAAACTGGCTTGACTAATAGCAGACGGCTTTCCTAATTTTTGTCCCTGGCTCTAATTTAAGACCATCAAGAGAAAGCCAAGTATGCTCCCCTAACTGATAACGCAGGACAACGCCTTATAGTGAGGCTGCCTCCAGCTCCCCAGGGCACATTGGCTCTGGTCAAGGTTCGAGGGCAGCTTTCCAAGGCTTCCACTATAGGCTTGCCCCCTCCTCCACCCATCTTTAAGTTCCTGCCATAATAGCCTCCTTTAAAAAAAAAAAATTCTATTTATTTATTTATTTTTAAAGATTGTAATTTATTTTAGCAAGAGACAGATACAGAGCACAAATGGGAGGAGGGAGAGGGACAAACGGACTCCCCATTGAGCATGGAACCCCATGACGGGCTCCGTTCCATGACACGGAGGATCAAGACCGGAGCTGAAATCAAGAGTTGGCCACTTACCCAACTGAGTCACGCAGGTGCCCTGTCACGTCTTTTCTCGCTTATTCCCACATTGTGTAATCTGGGGCAAGCTCTGTAGCCACTTTTTGGGGCTTCAGTCTCTGCCTCTGCAACACAGGCCTGATCATAGTGTTAGTGGTCTTTGGGTGTCTACCGTGGTGCTATCGTGGGGTCAGGCAGCTTCTCTGAGGGGACTCCTGGAGCCCGTTTTGAGAACTAGGTAAGTTATTATATGCAGAATTCTTAGCCTCGATATTTAAGATGCTCATTAAACACAATCTAACACTGATCAGTGAAGCTGTTGGCGTGAATGGCATTTCTCTAGACAGGAAGGGGCTGGAGGAAACATAGGCTCAACTCACCTCTGGGCGCTCCCCAGATAATTGCGTGCTTTACAGGTTGAAGGTTTCTGCCAACCCTGACTCCAGCGAATATACTGGTGCCATTTTTCCAACAGTTTTTGCTCACTTTGTGTCTCTGGGTCACATCTGGGTAATTATCCCAATATTTCAAGCTTTATCATCATTATTGTGTGTGTGATGGTGATCTGTGATCAGTAAGCTTAGATGTCACTATCATCATTGTTTTGGGGGTACCACAAACCACACCCACATAAGACAATGAATGTGGGTTCTCGATGCCCCATCAACCTACCGTTCCCCATCTCGCGCCGTCTCCCCCGGGCCTCCCTGCTCCCTGACACCCGGCAGTACTGAGATGAGGCTGGTTAATACTCCCACCGTGGCCTGCCAGGGTCTGGTGAAAGAAAGAGCTGAATGTCTCTCCCTCTAAATCCAGCGCAAGACCTGACTAAGCTTAGGGAGGAAGGCGGGTCGAAGGCCAACTCAGGCCCAAAGCCAGGTCTGTTGTGCCAAACGGCCCAGCTGTAAGCACAAAGGATAAGGTTCTGAACACTATTGCAAGAGCTCTTCCCGAGCAAGGCCCTGACTCCCTTCAATTCTGTGAAGGCCCAGGAAGGCGTGGAGCCTGCAGACCCGTTTGAAGCCCGCAGAGGTGGTTCAGCAGGTGGGAGGAAAGAAGCCGTCCCCAGGACAGTGCAAGGTGAAGCAGCTGGTGCTGACACAGGAGCCGCCGCGAGTTACCCGGAGCCAGCTGACGTGATCTGCCACGGCGGCTGCACTAACCACGGATCTCCAGTGTGGACGGGACAGCCTCCTGCTGGCGGAGGATGCCATGTAGGACTCTCATCACTAGAGAGAAGTCAGTGCCGGCCTCAAAGCCGCAGAGGACAGGCTGAGTCCTGCCAGGGGCTAAGGCAGTTGGGGCTTTAAGCTGGAGCCCGTGCTCAGGGACACTCTGAGACTCCTAGGGCCCTCGGGAATGATGATGAATCTCCTCTGCTGGGCTCCGTCGGCACAGCAGCAAAGCCTGGATGGCGGCACATCTCTTTACAACATGGTTATTGAATATTTTAAGCCGTCTTGAGACCTACTGCTCAGAGGGAAAACAACCATCCTTGTCCCTGGTGACAATGCACCTGGTGATCCATGGGCTCTAATGGGGATGTTCAACGAGATTAATGTTGTGTTCACACCTGCGAACACAACACCCGTCCTGCAGCCTGTCCTTTCAACATTCAGGTCTTAGCATGAGCAAACACGATTTGCAAGGCTGTAGCTGCCTTAGAGATGGCTCTGATGCAGCTGGGCAAAGTCGACTGAAAACCTTCTGGAGAAGATTTAGCATTCTAGACGCCATTAAGGGCACTTGGGATTTGGGGTGCCTGGGTGGCTCAGCTGGTTAAGCATCCGACTCTTGATCTCAGCTCAGGTCTTGATCTCAGGGTGGTGAGTTCAAGTTCTGCGCCTGTGGAGGCTACTTAAAAAAATAAAAGAACATTGGTAATTCATGGGAAGAGCTCCCACCTTAATAGGCGTTTGGAAGAAGTGGATTCCAACCCTCATGGGTGACTCTGAAGGGCTCAAGGCTTCAGGGAGGAAGTCATTATCGGAGTGGTGGGAAGAGCAAGAGAACCCGAAGTTGCTGTGGAGCCTGAAGAAGGGACTGCACCACGGCAAGCTCACAGTCAAACTCAAACGAACGAGGAGCCGCTTCTGAAGGAGCAACAAAGAGAGGGCTTCCCCGAGTCGGAAGCTATTCCTGGAGAAGATGCTATGCACGTTGTTGAAATGACAACTGAGGATTTGGACTATCACACAGACTTGGTAAAGCAGCAGCAGGGTTTTAGAGCATTGACTCCAATTTCGAAAGCAGCTACAGAAAGCAGTTCTACTGCAGTTAAATGCTGGCAAACAGCATCACCTGCCACCGAGAAGTTGGGACAGGAAGAGTCGATCGATGTGGCAAACTTCACTGTTGTCTTATTTTCAGAGTCTTCCCAGCCACTCTGTCTTCAGCACCCGCCACCCTGTCCAGGCAGCAGCCACCAGCACAGAGGCAAGACCCTCTGAAAACAGGAAGATTACGACTCGCTGAAAGCTCAGGTGATGATTAACATTGTTAGAAATAAAGTATTTTCCAAATTGAGGTGTGTACATTGTCTTTTTAGACATAATGGTATTGCATGCTTAATAGACTACAATATTATGCAAGTGTAATTTTTTTTTTTTTTTTGAGAGAGAGAGAGAGTGAAAAGAATTTCAGGGGGAGAGGGCGAGAGAGTCCTAAACAGACTTCACACTAAGCACAGAGCCTGGTTGGCAGTTGATCTCAGGACCCTGAGATCGTGACCTGAGCTGAAATCAGGTCACGATTTCAGCTGCTCAGCTGACGGAGCCACCCAGGCACTCCAGGCATAACTTCTCTATCCATCAGAACGCTATGGCCATGGCCATGACCTACCATATCAGGCTGCTCGGGATAGGTGTGTGTGCTGGGATGCTGTGTGACCCCTCTGCTGAGCCTCAGTGGGCTTTGGGCTCACGTCATCACATCGCCTGAGCAAGTGACCTAGGTATCATTTGAAAAGCTGTCTCTGTGCCACTGGTCCCAGTAGAAATCTAGTGGTAAGAGACATGAGCATGTATGCAACTGAAACCATCCACGATGAGCTGGGTGTGGTCCTATCCACTCAGTCCTGTTTGCAACCCACTGCTGAGTAAGTGGTGGGGCTGGGCGCCTGAGCAGGTTCAGAGGACAAAGACGTAGTTAAGTGCACACACCTACATACTTACCCTGTCACAATGATGCCTCTCTTCGGTGGTCATCTACAGCTTTGTGACCTGGGTCGTGTCTGGGCAGGGTGATATTTTGGAGTAGTGTTGCCCCACCATCACACCAGTGGAACTCTGAAAATTACCAGTGAGCACATATTTTGGTAATGAAAATATGGATAATACCCATTTTGTGGAAAGAGATCTGACTAGGTGTGAAGATGTACACAGACTCCCGGATAGTAGCTACTGCCTTGCCTAAATGATCAGGGGACCAGAAGGAGCAGCATCAAGTGGGAGGAGACAGGGTTGTCCAGAATGGAGGCATGTGTATGCATAAATGATAGGAGTGGGTGCAAAGCATTGGGGTCTTTGACTCAGATAGACATGTCCCCAAGATGGTCTCCTGGGTGGCTCAGTCGGATAGGCATCTGCCTTCTGCTCAGGTCATGATCCTGGGGCCCTGGGATTGAGTCTGCTTCTTCCTCTCCCTCTGCCACTCCCCCTGCTCATTTTCTGTCTCTCTCTCAAATAAATAAATAAAAATCTTAAAAAAAAAAAAAGAGAAAGAAATGTTCCTAAGAGAGTTCCCTCTAGACATAGTCCTTAATGACCCAGGGGACTGGATGGCTCACTGGGTAGGTGATAGCCAGCCTCTGTTCTTCCCTGTCCCAGTGTTTATGCAGTGGGTCTATGGAGGAAGTGGCAGAGATGGAGGGTGGTCAGGGGTCTCGTAATGTAGACTGAATTTCAAGAGTGACCCAACTACAGGCTCTTCTCAATGTCCGCCACTTCAGCAGTGGAGACCAACACTGAGTCCTCAGTGTTTCTTCACTTGTTCATTGTTATTTATATATTTTCTTTGAGAACTGTCTCTTCAAATTGTTTTGCTCGTCTGGAAGGGTTTTCGTATTATTTGCAAAAGTCCTTATTTATTCTACAAATAATCCTTTATCAGACACACACACACACACACACACACACGCACTTCTCTTAGTCTTGGCTTGTTTTTTTACATTACCTAATGCTGTCTTTTGAAGAGAAAAGTTTTTAACTTTTTAAAGTCCAATGAACCCTTCTGTTGTTGTGCTTTTTGTACCTTGCTAAGAAATCTTTGTCTAATCCACAGTTGTAAAGATCTTTAAAAGTGTTTTTTAAAGATGCCTTATGGCTTTGACATTTGCTATTAGGTCTATGATCCATTTCATGTGAATTACTGTGTATGGTGATGCTGTGAGGTAAAGGTCAAGGTTCATTTGTTTTTCCCAAATAGATTTCTAGTTGTTCCAGCAAGATTATCTTTTCCTCAAGCAAGTACTTCTGTCCCATTAAAAGTCAATCAATCATGTATGTGTGGGTTTACCTCTGGCATCTCTATTGTATATTTTTTCCACCTACCTATCCCTATGTAAATACTACACTGTCCATGAGATTTGTTCCTTCCACAGAAAGTCTTGGAGTAAGAAGATGTTCCAGGTTTATTCCTTTTCAGAACTGTTGTGCTATTATTGCTCTTTTTGTATTTCCACATACACATTAGTGTCAACTTTTTGACTGCCAAAACAGCTAGTTGGGTTTTTTAAAAATTTATTTATTTATTTATTTAAGTAATCTCTACACCCAACGTGGGGCTGAAATTCATGATACTGAGATCAAGGCTCACACACTCTAACTCTGATTGAGTTAGGCGCCCCAGCTAGTTGGAATTTTGATTTGCCTTGCTTACCAGTTTAGAGGGACTTGATTTCTTGACAATATTGAATAACTTTTTCTTTTTTAAAGTTTTAATTTTGATTCCAGTTAGTTAGCATACAGTGTAATATTCATTTCAGGTGTACAATATAGTGATTCAACACCTTCATACATCAACCAAGGGTCATCACAAGCGCCGTCCTTAATCCCCACCACCTGTTTAAGCCTCCCTGCTACCCACCTCTCCTCTGGTAACCATCAGTTCTCAATAGTTAAGAGTCTGTTTCTTTTTATTCCTTTGCTCCTTTGTTTTGTTTCTTACATTCCACATATGAGTGAAGTCATATGGTGTTTGTCTTTCTCTGACTGACTCATTTCGTTTAGCGTTATACTCTAGCTCCATCTTGCTGCAAATGGTTAAGATTTCATTCTTCTTAATGACAATGTTGAGTCTTTTTAAATGTTTGTTTATTTATTTATATTTAAAGTAGGCTCCATGCCCAGCATGGGGCTTGAACTCACAACCCTGAGATCATGTTCCACCGACTGAGCCAGCCAGCCACTTCCAATGTTGAGTCTTTCAAGTAATGAATGTGGTATTTTTTTTAGTTCTTTAATTTCTCTTAGCTAAGTATTATAGTTTTTAGTCTTCAGATCTTATACATCTATACTTATACTTAGCTCTACTTGTGTATAGTTTTTGGAGTTATTATAATAGTATTTTAATTTTGCTTTCCAATTGTTCCTCGTTAATTTACAAAATAAAATTCAGTTGGTATTTCTTCCCCTTCTATCTGTATGCCTTGTATTCCTTTCATTTGTCTTACTGTTAGCCAGTTCTGAATAGAAGTTGTAACAGCATCATTGACTTGTATCACGGAAGTGTTCAGTATGATATTAAAGGTTTTTAGCAGTATGATATTAAAGGTTTTTGCTTTAGAGGCTCTTTATCTGATTAAGGAAGTTTCCTTCTCTTCCCACACAGCTGAGCATTTTATTTATCAAACTTTGTGCATTCACTTATATTATGATGCGTTTTTGCTTTGTTAGTCTTAAAATGGTGGATAACCTTTATTATTAGATGTCAAACTTGTCTGTCATCTGAGGATAATTCACACTTGGATGTATTGTCAGCTTTTGTTTACCAATATCTTGGTGAGGATTTTTGCATTTGTTTTTGAAGGATATTGGTCTGCAGCTTTCTTTCCCAGTACTGTCTTTGTCTGATTTGAATTTGGAGTAATGCTTGCTTATAAAATTTTTGCAAAGTTTTCCTTACTCTTCCACTTTCTGAAAGAGATTGTATAGAATTATATTTTTTCACTAAATGTTCAGTGGTATGTGCCAGTGAGGACACTGTGGCTGGGAGTTTTCTTTGTTGGAAGGGTGTTTTAACTACAAATGCAATTTAAAGATGCAATTTATTTTACAGTGCAATAAAAATACAAATGCATTTACAAATGCAATGCAATACAAATACAAATGCAATTTATTTTAAAGAATATTAAAATTATTCCTTCTTGAATGAGTCTTGGTAGTTTGTGTCTTTCAGAATACCATGGTCCATCCATTGAAGGATGGACCTAAATGCTGTTATGCTAAGTGAAATAAGTCAGACTGAGAAGACACTTATAACTGGAATTAAAAAAACAAACAAATGAAAAGTGGAATCAGACATATAAATACAGAGAATAAATTGATGGTTGCCAGAGGGGGCAAGGATGGGCAAAATGGGTGAAGGGGAATGGGAGATACTGGATTCCAGTATCTCCAATATCCATTACTTATGGAATGAGTAAGGTACAGGAATAAAAGGGATAGCATAAGGGATATGGTCAATGATATTGTAACAGTGATGTGATGGGACAGGTGGTAGCCACACTTATGGTGAACATAGCATATGTATAAACTTGCCAAATCACTAAGTTACCAACCTAAAATTAATGTAATATTGTGTGTCAACTATACTAAAATAAAATGGGTTGGATCATCCAACTTGCCAAATTTTGGGGCACGGAGTTTGTAGTGTTCTCTTCGGTCCTGTTAATATCAATGTGGTTTGTAGTGACATTCTGTCATTCGTTCCAGATGTTGGCAAGTTGTGTCTTCCTTTTACCCATGATCAGCCTGGCTAGGCCTTGGCAATTTTCTTTTTGTCTTATTGAAGAATCAGCAGTGAGTTTCATTGATTTTTGTTATATTTTTTCTGTTTTTGGTTTTATTTATTTCTGCCCTTTATCATGCTCACTTTGGGGTGAGTGGCTCTTTTTCTGGTGTCTTAAGATGGAAGTTTAGGTGACTAGAAACTATTTTTTAAAAATATGAGTTATTTATTTTAATATGAATATGCTGCTCCAACTTTCCCCCTAAACACGTTAGCTGCATCTCAAAGGTTAGAACGTGGTTTTCATTTTCATTCAGTTCAAAATATTTTCCAATTTTCCTTGAGCTCCTCTTTGCCCCATGAATTATTTAGAAGTGTGTTGTTTAATTTCCAAATAGCTGAAGATGTTCCAGATTATCTTTCTAGTAATAGATTTTAACTTAAATTCCATTAGGGTGTGAAAAGAAGCAATATAGGATATTAATTTTTTTGAATGTTAAGCTTTGTTTTGTAACCGAGGATATGAACTATGTTGGCCAACACTCCAGGTGCACTTGAAAAGACTGTGTTTTTTGCTGTCGGTGGGGTGCTGCTCTCAACGTGTCAATTAGGTTGAGTTGGTGGGCAGTGTAGTTAAGGTTTCCTATATCCTTGCTGATGTGCTATCTATTTGCTCTATCAATAGCCAAGAGAGGAGTGTCAAAGTCTGTGACTGTAACCATTGGTTTACCTACTTGTCCTTCCATTTCTGACAGTTTCTGCTTTATGTACTTTGAAGGTCTGTGGATTTGTGCATTCACATTTAGAATTACTGCCTTCCTGGTGAATTGACTTTTTAAAAAAATCTCTGATAATTTTCTTATTCAAAAGCCTACTTGATCTGGTATCTTTTGCCATACTATCTTGGACAGCATGGCCACTGTGGTAAATAGAAAGCGGCTGATTGTTCCCAATTCCCAAAGGTGTCCATGCCCTAATCCCCAAAACCTGTGAGCATGTTACCTTGCAGGCCAAAGGGACTTTGTAAATGTAACTAAATTAAGTAGCTTGAGATGGGAACATTACACTGATTATCTGGATGAGCCCAATGTATTCACAGGCTTCTTCGTAGAGGGAGACCATAGGGCCGGAGTAATGGTAGGGGAGGTGAGAATGGAATCAAGGGGCTGCAGTGGTTGAAGGAAGGGGTTGGGAACCATATGCTGCAGGCAGCCTCTGGAAGCTGAAAAGGCAAGGGCACAGATTCTCACTGCAGAGCTACCAAAGCAAGCATCCCTGCTGACACCTCGGTGTTAGTCTGGTGATTCTGTACTTGCGACCTCCAGAACTGTAAGACAATAAATCTTTGTTGTTGAAAGTCACCGAGTTTATGGTAATTTGTTGTGGCAGTCACAGGAAAGTAACACAGCCTCTTAAGCTTTCTTTTGATTGATGTTTGCAAACATATTCTTTAACTTTTACCTCCTGCACATCGTTTACCAACTGCATATGCCTGGGTCTTGGTGGTGTTAATCCAGTCCTACAGTCTCTGTCATTTAATTGTGCTTTCCACATTTACATTTAATGTAATTACCGATCAGGTTGATTTTAGGTTTTCCATCTTACTGTTTGCTTTCTGTTTGTCTTCCTCTTACTGTTTGTTTCTCTGTCTTCCCTCTCCTGCCTTCTTTTTGCTTTTTGGAATATTTTTAAGTATTCCATATTAGTTTATTGGTGTCTTTTTTTTTTTTTTTTGAGAGGAGGGAGGGGCAGGGGAGAGGAAGAGAGCATCTCAGGCAGGCTCCATGCCCAGTGGAGAGTCTGACACAGGGCTTGACCTCATGACCCTGAGATCATGACCTGAGCTGACATCAAGAGTTGGATGCTTAGCCGACTGAACGTCCCAGACTCCCCTTTCTACTGATGTTTTAACTCTAACTCTTTGTGTGTTGTTCTTAAAATGGCTATGGCTACTGTAGATATTGTACCTATCTAATTTCAGAGTCTACATAGAGTTAATATTTCACATTTTTCAGAAAAAACAATAGCCTTACAACTTACGTTGCAGGTGTCCTATGTATTATATCTACATATATTCAAACCCCACCAGACCTTATTGGTTTTGCTTTCAATATTATAATGAATGTAACAGAAGTATGCTATTACATTTACTTAGATAATTACCTTTTTTGTTCTTCCCCTTTTCTTCCTAGTTTCCCCCTAGAATTCCTTTCTGTCTGAAGACATACCTTATCATTTCTTGTAGAGCATAGCTGCTGGCAACAAATTCTCCATGTGTTCTTTCCTCTAATAATGACTTTATTTTGCTTCCATTCCTGAACAATATATCCAGAAGAATTCTGGGTTGGCTCTCCATAACTTAAAAAACTTCTGACCAGGATAATTTCTTTTTTTTTAAATAGATTAAAAAAAATTTATTTGACAGAGAGAGAGCACAAGCAGGGGGATCAGCAGGCAGAAGGAAAGGGAGAAGTGGGCTCCGTGCTGAGCAGGGAGCTTGATTTGAGGCTCGTTCCCAGGACCCATGACCTAAACTGAAGGCAAATTTTTTTTTTTAAAGATTTTATGTATGTATTTGACACACACACACAGAGATCACAGGTAGGCAGAGAAGCAGGCAGAGAGAGAGAGAAGCAGGCTCCCTGCCAAGCAGAGAGCCCAATGTGGGGCTGGATCCCAGGACTTTGAGATCATGACCTGAGCCAAAGGCAGAGGTTTAACCCACTGAGCCACCCAGATGCCCCTGAAGGCAGACTCTGAACCAACTTAGCCACCCAGGTTCCCCTAACCAGGATGATTTCTGATGTGAAATCTGTAGTTATTCAAATTGTTTTCCCTCTTATGTAACGTGGCATTTTCTCTTTTTTTTCTTTTTTGGTTTTGACCAGTTCAATTTTGATGTATGCAGGCATGGTTTTTAAAGCTTATCCTATTTTTCATTTGCTTAGCCTCTTGAACATGGAAATGTCTGACTTTCAACAAATCTGTAAAATGGACAGTTATTTATTTCTTGAAACTTTTTTCCTTCAGTGATAGCATTCTCCTTTTGCTGGCAGATCAGTTATGTAAATTGTTCCACAAATCCCTCAACCTGTGTTCATTTTTTAAAATATTTTTTTCTCTTCTGCTCAGATTGTAATTTCCTTTGTTCTGTTTTCAAGCTCACTGACTCTTGCCTCTGTTATCTTCATTCTGTCATTAGACACAAGGAATTTTAAAATTTCAGTTACTCAATTTTTCAGTTCTCCAATTTCCTCCCCCCATTATAATTTCTTTGCTGAGAGAAGTCTATTTTTTTCTATTTATTTCAAGAGTGTTTGTCCTTATTTCATGAAGTTTGATTATAAAAATGGCTTTGGGGGCATCTGGGTGGCCCCATCAGTTAAGCACCTGAGTGGCCCCGTAAGTTAAGCATCTTGATTTTGGCTCAGGTCGTGGTCTCAGGGTCATGAGATGGAGCCACACATTGGGCTCCGAGCTCAGCAGGGAGTCTGCCTGAGGTCCCTTCTCTCTCCCTCTCCTTTTGCCCTCCTCCCCCCAAATAAATAAATAAATAAATCCTTAACAAGAAGAGGCTTTAAATTGTTGGTCAACTCAGGGTTGGTGTCCATTGAATATTTTTTCCTTTGAGTGTTACTGAGACTTTACTGTTTCTTTGAATATTACATTAGGAGGCACTGTGTTCTGATAAAGTCTTCTGGGGAATGTGGATTCTTGTTTGTTTGACCAGGTTGTCAACCTGGTTACGTCCTCACTGACATTTTTAAAAAAGATTTTATTTATTTATTTGACAGAGAGAGAGAGATAGAGAGAGAGAGACAGAGAGAGAGAGAGAGTGAGAGAACACAGAGGCGGCAGTAGAGGGAGAAGCAGGCTCCCTGCTGAGCAAGGAGCCCAACATGGGACTCAAACCCAGGACTCTGGGATCATGAGCTGAGCCAAAGCTAGATAGTTAACCAACTGAGTCACCCAGGTTGTCCCACTAACTGACATTTTTACCTGCTTTCGAGGATGTAGCTCCCAGTCACAGTTCAGCTTTCACAGCCCAGGCTGACCATTTCTCTGGTTTCACTTCCAAAAAACCCTTAACAACAACACCTGAATACTGCTACTGGATCATTCTCTCATTTTCTCCACTAAAATGAAGGACAAATGTGTCTTGGGACCTAGTTATTCTATTCTCCATGTGTCAGATTTTATCTTTTTGGCTTTTATTTTTATGATGTCCAGCTGCATTCTGCGATACTTTCTGAGTTTCATTGTCTAATTCCCCAATTTTCTGATCAATTATCTAATGTCTACTATGGAATCGATCTTTTTATTCAATTAGTGAGTTTTTATCTATGAAATTTCCTTAGCACTCTTTTTTCCACTAAACGCTTCTTGTATCATGAATGTCATGTCTTCCTCTAACTGTCTGAGGTTTTAAAGCATGCTTATTTTTAAATCTCTTCCCAATTTTCAATTTATTCCCTTTGTCTTTGTTGGGAATTCCCACAGGGTCTGTGCTCTATTTTTCATGGCATGGTTGTCACATGCACTCGGTCATTTTGCCACCGAGCTGATCTTTCACAGAGGTTGTCACCCCCATTTCCCTGCACTGTGAAGCCCTAAACAACTGACCAGCTTGCATTTGCTTCAGACTCACGGTTTGTAGGTGTGCCCGACGGAGGGCGCCGGCAATGCACGGTGGACTCAGACCTGAGCTCCACACATCGACGCCCGCCCATATTGCATGAAGGGCTTTTGCTCACAACTGGATAAAGGAGCTGAATTCTGGGAGTTAGCTCGTACCGAGGAGAGGGGACACTGTAGTCCCTGTTCAGACAGGCAGCAGCTTACACTGGGAACCCCGTGTCTCCTCTGGGGCTTTGCCCCCTGTCTCCACACATACACAGCAAAAATCCAGATCCTGGGCTGGTCCCTGGGACTTGCGACCAGGCCTACTCAGTGCTGGTCTCTGCTTGTTTAGGGATTCACGCTGCACTTCTGCCACTTCAGTTACTCTAATTCAACTGTGGCCATGAATCTAACAAAGCTTTCCGTGAGCTTGCCGTGGATGTTGGCTGTGGCCTTCAGCTGGCCCCATATGAACTCTGGAGCTGTGGTCATCTCAATGTCTGCAAACCACACATGAAATCACCCCAGATGAGCCCCTCCATGCCTCCGGGTCCCCAGCGGTCCTGAGGGTAGAGGCCACTGTGTTGTCACTATGAGGAACAGGAGACTCAGAAAGGGGAATTATCTGCTGAAGAATGACATTAAGTGTTTCAGCTCTAACTTCCATCTCCGAATTGCCTCTTAAAACCCTGTGCCTGGGGAAGGAATTCACAGTATGGGATGGAAAGCTCTGCCCAGGGGAGGACTGGACCCAAGGAGGCAGAAATGAACTGGAGGTTCAAAAGGAGCGATGATGATAAAGAGGGTGCTGACTTAGAGAAAGTAGGAAGTCAGGGAAGGGAAGTGTGGGGGGCAGAGAAAACCCATGATCCCGGGGCAGGAGGAAGGGCCATGCTTCCTTCTGAGAAACGACGATTTGTCTTCAGGGCACCTCCCAAAGCCTGCCTCTCCCTGGGTCATCCTCTGGGGGTGGCCCCACCGGCTCCTCCAGGCACCAGAAGGACGGTGGAATAGCCTGTGCTCCTTGTGCTCTGGAGCTCATGTCCACTCACCGGATACACCCGGCCCGAGACCCTCTTAACATGGTCCAGCCCATCCCAAGACTCAAGGAGCGGGGCTGCACCAGCGCATCAGCCTCCCCCTGCGCCCCCAGCTGGGCTTCCTCTCCCCGGTTCATTCCTCCCCAGAGGATCCTTCTGATCACCAGGCTGGTCTGATCCTATGGGAAGCTCCAAACCCTCCTACACTCTCCTTCAGAAGGTCCAAGTTGCACCATGTCTTCCTCCAGGCTGTGACTGTTAGACCAAAACCATCAGCCCCAGCAAACACAACTCACCCTCCAACATCTCCCCAAACACCACAAACTGAGCTATTAACAAGGCCACTTGCCTTCTCCGGCCCCTCAGCCAAGCTGCCCCTGGCCACCTCCTCTCCAACCTGCCATCCTGGCTCACTCTGCTCAACACACAAGCATTTTGTGTGACAGGTTTGTGTAAGGGCTTAAGTGAGGAAACTACACACACACGGCCTAAACACGGACCAACACACCACCTGGGGAGCAGGTAAATGCTGGGGGCGGGGGGGGGTGCCTACTAACTGTCAGTATTTCCTACAGCGTTAGTCGTTTCCAGACGGAAACTTGTTTGACTGACTACTGGTTAAAATCTTCCCAGGCGTGCTCCAATCCTGTGACAGGCCCCAGCCTCAGTTCTGAGAAGAGCTCGAATCGTTTCAGTGGAGGACGCCCCCCACGTCCCATCTCTGTGCTCATCTCTGCCCCAGCTCACGCCTTCCGTCACTCCATCCCCCAGGACTGCTCACAACAAGGACCCAGACTCTGAGATGTTTACATGTTACGATTCTCACGATTCCCTGTGTTCTCTTTTCTTTCAACTTGGAACAGTCTTACAAGGCTATAATAGAATCGTTTCCCACCTAAATATTTGTATTGTCTGTTGTCACTAGCCACAGCCCCTCTAGTCCAGGGAACGAGTCTGTCACCTCACCAATGAGTCCCCAGTGCCTGGCACCATGACCGGATGTGGCCACTGCTCACTAAACACGGGCTGATTGCCAGCGTGGTGGGAGGAAGGACGAAAACTTACATTGACAGAAGCTCAGGAAAGGGAAGTGTCTCAGCCCAGGTCACCCAGCCTCTGTGTGAGACAGGGCAGAAGTGGAACTGAAATTGGGCTGATTCCCAGGCCCTGCCCTACCTCCCCCCAGCCTCGAGTCCTAGAACCAGTGTTGCCCTCTAGACTTGGGCTTGCTGGGGAGGAAGCAGACAGAGTGGGGTCTGGGGAGACAAGATTCAGTCTGTCTGAAATATCCTAGGACCCGCTGCTCTCGGGTCACCCTTCAGGGAGAGCAGAGAGGCCCTGGCAGGGGCTCTTCCCCTTCCTGTGAGGCCATCCCTCTAGGACCTGTGATGAGGAACACAGGGCCTGGGTTGTACCACACCCCATGCATCTGTCCGTCCAGCACACGCTGAGGACTTTATAAGCTGTCTGCACGGCTGGGGACCATGGGATGCAGCGCCAGGACCCCGACCCTCACTGCTCTTCTCTGCCTCGGTGAGCTTTCTGGAAAAGAGGAGGGATGGAGCCGCCCCACTCCTGCCCCCCAGGTCCTGGTCCTTGGGAGACCTCGGGACTGGGGAGGATCAGTAGGGGCAGAACTTCTTGGGGGAGGCACGTACACAGCCCCAGATGTGACCCCAGCACCCAGGGGCCCAGACCAGGCTTGGAGCAGCTACGCGTGGGTGTGGGAGTCACTCATAGGAACTCTCTTCTAGGGCTGTGTCGGGGTCTGTGGGACCAGGCACAGACGGGTGAGTCTTCCCCAGATCTCCTGTCTCCACCAACAATCCCCCAAGCAGCGGGGGGGCAGGGGGAAGAGGGTCAGGGTTGATGGTGACTCATGTGGGAGGGGCCTTCAGGTGACAGGTGGGAAGCTGAGAGAAGGGCCCCCTTGCAACTCCCCATCTGATTCCTTTCCAGGGACCCTCCCCAAACCCTCCATCTGGGCTGATCCCAGCTCCATGGTCACCAAGGGGAGCCGTGTGACCATCTGGTGTCAGGCGTCTCTGCAGGCTGACGGCTACTATCTGTATAAAGACAGGCACATTGTGCCCTTGGAGACCTTGGACACCTCATGGGATTCCAGCAACAAGGCCGGTTTCTCCATTACACCCATGAGCTCACACAATGTAGGGAAATACCAGTGTGCATATCAGATTGGGGAGATCTTGTCACAGCCGAGTGACCTCCTGCCTCTGGCAATGACAGGTGAGGGCAGGAGCTGGTCCCCTCCCCTTGGGCCTCTCCTCCAGGCAGAAGGGAATGGACTGTGGCTTCAGGGGGACCCCTTGTTCACAGCCCACAGTACATGGGGCCCATGGGGTCCGTGGGGGTAATGGTCCCTGTAATCAGCTCCCTCCTTCTCCCTCAGGACAGCATGAGGCACCCTCCCTCTCAGCCAACCCAGGCCCTGTGGTGGCCTTGGGAGGGAACGTGTCCCTCTCCTGTAGCTCATCGTGGCCACGGGGGTCATTCCGTCTGCTGAAGGAGTGGGAGGCTGATGCACCCCAACACCTGGAGTGGACGTTCCGTCATGAGAGGGGGCAGGGGGTCTTCCATGTGGGCCCCGTGAACACCTCCCATGCGGGGACCTACAGATGCTACGTTTCTCCCCAGTCGTACCCGGATTCGTGGTCACATCCCAGTGATCCTCTGCACCTTCAGGTCACAGGTGAGGGGGCCCTGCCTCACCCCATCTACCTCCTGGACCCCGATGACTGACCTAAGCTATATGCACAGTGGATCCCTGGGGTTGATGGGGAGTGAGTGACACTATTGTCCTGGGGCCAGAGCCGCAGGTGGGAGAACTTGGAAGGGACCTATGAGAGCCTCACTGCAGGACCTGGGCCATGCAGGGAGTGTGTCCCCAATACCACTGTCCCCTGCTGTCCAGGTGTCTACAAGGAGCCCTCTCTCACGGCCCAGCCGGGCTCCCTGGTGCAGTCTGGAGACAGCCTGACCCTCCAGTGTCACTCAGAGACTGGCTTTGACAGATTCGCTCTGACCAAGGATGAGGAGCTCAGAGCTCCTCAGAGTCTAGAAGGGCAACCCAGCCCCAACTTCCTCTTGGGCTCTGTGAACCGCACCCATGGGGGCCAGTATCGATGCTACTGTGGACACAAGCTCTCCTCCACCTGGTCGGCCCCCAGTGCCCCTCTGGGTGTCCTGATCACAGGTGAGGAGCCCCCTGACCCATGTCCTAACTGTCTGCTCAGGGCCTGGGACCGGTTGCCCCTGGGTGATGGGGTCCAGGGAGAGGGCCAGGAGCACAGGCTGAGGTGGGATGTGGTCTAGAGACAGGGACTGAGAAAGGGACAGTGAGGGCCATGGAGATAAAGGACACCACTCAGAGAGACGGGAGGTGCTGAAAGGGGGTCCCGCACAGAGTCCCTGGGAGAGGATGGTGGCCCCCCAGCCCAGGGTCAAGGGCAGGTGGGGAGGGGTGGCTCTTTACATGTCACGACCTTCCTCTCCCTCAGGAATGTATGAGAAACCGTCCCTCTCAGCCCAGCCGGGGACTTCAGTGTCCTGGGGAGAGAACGTGACCCTGCAGTGTCGCTCTGAGATCTCGTTTTATACCTTCCACCTGTTCAAGGAGGGGTCCCTCGCTCCTCCCCAGGTCCTTCGTCCGCAGTACACAGCAAAACATTATCAGGTCAACTTCATCCTGAGTCCCGTGACCTCAGACCTGGAGGGGACCTACCGGTGCTATGGCTCACACAGCAACCACTCCTACCTGTTGTCACAGCCCAGTGACCCACTGGAGCTCCTGGTCTCAGGTGAGGGGCCCCAATCCTGTCCTCTTTTGTCCTCAGGGGAGTGCCAGGGTGGGATGGGAGTGAGGGGGTCACAGGTGACACTCTCTGGCATGGCTTCTCTCTGGGGTGACCACAGGGCTCCAGGAGCTCTGAGCCTGGGCCAGGTGGCAGGTGGGGTGGTCATGGCAGAGGGAGAGGGGGGAGCCCAGTGCGGGGTGGAGCACCCTGAAGTGAGGAGCACGTAGCCCCTGCCCCTCACCTCTCTGTCTTGGTCCCAGGAGGCTCTGAGGATGCAGCCCTCAACCCACAGAGGGGTAAGCGGGGTCTCTGGTGGGAGGTGGTGGGTGGGAGGAGCTCAGCCCAGTCTTGCCTCAGCCCCTTCCCGAGATTACGGCAGGAGAAATCTCCTTCTCACTGGGACAATTCCTTGGATTGCAAACCTGACTGCAAAGGGCAAGCAGGTGGCTTCATCACTGTGCGCAGGGCAGGTGGGGGCAGCAGGCTCGCATGCAGGGTGTCTGAGCTTGCCTTCACAGGTTGGGGGTCTCGGCCTAAGAGCAGCTTGGGAGTCAACAACAAGTCAACAACCAGGTTCAGACCCCAGTTCTGTTCCCAGCTGTGGGCTCTTCGACAAGTCATGTCCCTCTCCAGGGCCCAGGCTCACCATCGGCACAACAGGCCTCCCGCCATCTTCCGCAGGCTTGCTGGGAGATTTCAGTCAAAGTCATGGCCCTCCCTCCTGCCCTTGCAGATGCGCACACTCCAGGTCCACACAGGCCCCTGTGGGGGCGTCAGGCCTGTGCAGAGTGGGAGATGGATCTGGGCTTGGGTTTGGTGGACAGGTCTCCATGCCCGTGTTTTGTCAGGAGGGCAAAGGGGCAGCGCGAAAAAACCCGAAGTCCCACAAGGGAACCCATGGCCCTGGTTCCAGTCTGTCCTGCTGCCTCCACCCTGGGCAACCCGAGACATGTGAATGACCTCTCTGTGCCTCAGTTTTCTGTCTGTGGAGTGGGCGGGAGGGGCAGCATTCGTCTGCTGGGTGAAAGTTGATGGGGTCAGAGCTGAATGCACAGAGCCAAGTAGGTGCCTGGCACACAGTAGGTACTCAGTTAAATGGCATCACTGGCTCATTCATGGTATGGCTTGTGCACAAGGTCACCACTTGTACCTGTATGTCCTCATTGGGGCCTCAGTGGCCTTCATCCTTCTGCTCGGCCTCCTCGTCGTCCTCCTGGTCCGACACCGGCGTCAGGTCAAAGGCAGGAAGCCAGGTAAGAAGGGAAGGGGGTGACAAATCCCAGGGGGTAGTGGCTGCCCAGTGGGCCGACCAAGGGTGGGCTCATGGCAGCGGCCAGAGGGAAACAAGAGTGGCATAGAAGGACTCCAGCATCTCCCAGCGAGAAGCTCTAGAAAGAAGGGTACACGTGGGCATGTGTGAATATTGTATCCTTTTGCCTTTTCGAAATTACAAAATGTTTGGAAACACATACAAGCTTTGTTTTTTACTGTTTAGCACTGCTTTCTCTGTATGGGAGGGGGGGACGGGCGGGATCATAAAGATCCTCAGGGAGGGTTCCGGGATGGGGGCCTGAGGCTGATTTTCAACTCCCTGCAGCAGCGGCAGCGTCTGAGGACACAGGCCTGTACAGGAGGTAAGAGCACCCTGAGACCCCGACTCCCGCTAGCCAGCGGCCCCCTCACTGCCGCTAATACCACTGTCTCCTCCCCAGTTCAGGTCCTGAGGCCACCACCCAGGAGGAGACCTTGTGTAAGGGGAAGCACGGGCTGCCCTGGGGGAGGGAGGAGGTGGGCCCAGGACAGGGGTGGGCAGGGGCAGGGGGTGGGGGGAGGGAGGCAAACAGCATCTGACTCCATGTGGCTCTGTAACTGTCACTGTCTCTGGGCTCCTGCCATGTGACTCTTGGGGGGTCTTGACTAGAGAGGGGCCGCCTTGTTCTGTCCCCACCAGATGCTGTCGTCAGAGACACACAGCCTGAGGACAGACAGCAGGACAGCCAGGTGAGCTCCCTGTGCTTCAACCCAGGGCACCCCTGCCTCCCTGCTCACGTGGTAAATCCAGAGGACACTCCACCCAGCAGCAGGCCTCTCCCTTCTGGAAGTCTACTGTGCTCTGTGCTGCAGGGGACCCCACTCCCCTGGGCCTCTTCTCATCTCCAGCTGCTGGGACACTCGGGGCGAGTGGGCAGAGTGGCTAGTTAGGGCTGAACAGCCTGTGCCCTGCACAGAGGGGCGCAACTCCACGCCCTGGGCCTCCGAGAGGACGCCTCTGCAGCTCCACACACTATGGTCCTACAGCGACTCAGCCCTCTGCTTCCTGTTCCTTCTTTCCCCAGCAACCCACGGCACATTCACGCGCTTCACCCTGGCCACCGAGCTGAGCCCCCTGCAGCGGTCGCGGGGTCTGCCTTGATGGCCACTTCAATTCCTGCTCCAGCCTTCCCCATCACCTGATCCCAGGCCCAACCCCCAGTGTCCACACCACAGGCATTTCCACCTCACACCCCTCCCCCCCAGATACACTGAAGGAGGCAAGAGTGGGCTCAAGGCCACCCCTCACTGTCTAGCAGGGCCCTTAGCCCCGCAGGGAGTGCCATCCTCTCCTCCCCAGCCTCATGCCTTTCCTCTCCCCCGGCTCCAGGCTGCGATTTCTGAAGACCCTCAAGATGTAACCTACGCCCAGCTGAACCACTTGGCCCTCAGACAGGAGACAAGTGCACCTCTTCCCTCCCAATTAGGGGAGGCACTGGATGAGGCCGTGTATGCTGCTCTGGCCATCCACTAGCCCAGCAGACTCATACCCCCCACTCCAGGGATCTGGAAGGCTCCCTGCAGGGACCCTGGAAGGCACAGGAGCGGCCCCCAGTCAGCTTGCAGGTAGGACAAGAACCAGGAACTCAGGAGACCTTGTGGAAGTTGATTGCTTCCAGAATTTCAAGGACACAGCTGATCATACAATTCTGGAAGGATACATAGGAAGCCCCAAGACTGTTCGTTACCAAGTGGCAACCCTTGTGGTGTAGTGGGAACACAGCACTAAGCTCCAAGAGCTAGGAACCTTCTGGAGGCTTCCTGGCAGCTTGGCAACATCCCAGGACCCAGGGCCATCACGCTGAAACTGAGCACTTTCAAATGACCTGAGAGTCCAAGGCCTCAAAAGATGGGACTCGTGAGCAGTGAGGTTGCTCAATGGCAAAGGCTTCCCGTTTCCTGAGACCAAGCCCTTTCCTCTGTCCCATGCAGCTTCTCAACAAGGCAGAGAAAAGGGAAGCTGGTCTCCCTCCTGACCTTTGTTCAGAAATTCTAGATGCGGGGTGCCTCAGCTGTCCCCTCCCAACCACACCAATATAAGCGTTGAAACTAGCCTGTCCTTCCCGTCCAAAGCTCCCCAGCAAATCCCAATTAAATGCGTTTACCCTCACCTGCAACCCAAAGGTCAGCCTTCAGCTCCTGACAACCCTAACCCTGACTTCTTTTTCTGAGGGCAAGATCCAAAGCCCTTAAGAGACGCTGGGCTGGCCTTGCCTCCACTTGCTACTTCCTCTGCCCAGAAAGGAATCACCCAACCCCCATGCAAATAACTGGCTCAAGAACTTCCCCTAACACTGCTGGTGTCCCCGCTGAAACACAGAAGTGGTGTTTTTGCTGCTCACCACTGTACCCTTGCCCCAAGGAGTGAGGACCACCAGCTGGCAGGCTCACCAGGCCCTTCTGAGGGGGTGGCAAGGACTAGCTGGAGGGAACCTGATCAAGGACCTGGCCTGTGCTTCTCCCCACCCCGAGGCTGCTATGTTCAGAAAATGGAGGCAGACAGATACACCAATAAATACCAGTTCCAAAGCATTGGTTCTTTTATTATGTGACTGGGAAACTAGACAATCCATGGGTCCTGGGGGGTAGGGGGTGGGGTGGATGGGAAGGGTAGGTTCAATCCTCTTCTTCGTCATCGCCGGCGCCAGCCCCACCCTGGCCCTTCTTGGCATTCTTCCTCTTCACACGCCCTGGGCGGCCACCCCCATACGGAGAGCGCAAGGAGAAGTCAATGTGCTTCTGGGAATCCAGGCGGACGATGAAGGATGGGATGTTCACCACTTGCTTTCGGACCCTGGAGGGGGGATGGCAGGTGAAGGGATGGGGAACAAGACCCCAGTGGGAGGCAAACATTACCGTTTGCTGCTTGGACTCTGACTTGGTAGGAGGGTGTTTCTGACCCTGTAGTACCTGTGTGTTCTGGAAAGCTTTAGAGCATCACTCAACTCAACCAGACCACGAAGTAAGAAGGGGGAGCCCTGGTGGCAGCCAGTAACCCAGGGTCAGATTTTCAAGGTGGAACCAAGCCAGGCACGGGGCTTTACTCTCTAAGGTCAAGCCTCCCTGTCCCCGAAGCAGCTACCTGAGACTCCAGTTCTACAACATCTGACAAAGGGCAAACTGAGCACCCAGAGAAAAGACCCAGCTGTCCCCGCAAGCCAGCAGACTCCTATAGTCCTGGCACCTGAGCATCAGGCTGTAGTCAACTTGGCAAATTAATGCTGGTTAACAATAACAGGCTCTGGACTGAGTCCACGAGTGGGTACAACAGACAGCTGTATCCATGAAGCCACCCACACCAGCTGACGCCCACCTGGGCACACCAAGCAGTTACCTGTCCAGCTGCCCGAAGAAGCCTTCGCAAGGTGTACGGCTCAGGCCGCAGTGACCCTTGCGCTGGGCTACAAGGTGGGGGATGAGGCTGTCCCCAGCACCCTATGAGCTGTTTGCAGGCGCCAATCTTACCCTCAAGGTGTAGTCACACCTTTTGTCACCTCTGAGGGCTGCATAGGAGGTAAGGACAGCAAACTTAGAGAGAGGAATGGATACAAGATAGACTCAGTCAGCTCCCTAAGGGAGTTACCTGATGTGGCGTTGGCGGATCAGCACACGGGCATGGTGGATGGACTTGGCCAAGCCCAGCTTGAAGACCTGGGTCTGCAGACGCCTCTCCAAGAAATCCTCAATCTTCAGACCCAGGATATAATCCAGCTTCATCTTGCCCTCGTCCAGCACTCCAATGCGCACCAGTCGCCGAAGCAAGGCATTGCCTGGTAGGAGGGGAAAAAGCATTGATTGTGGTGTCTGGCTCACCTCTGACTTCATGGAGCTTTAAGGAGCTCCATGGAGCTATGACGAGTGGGAGCTAAGAACCCATTCCAATTTAGGAATTAATGTAGCAGCCACTGTGACCATACTCCCATCCTACCAGTGAGGGCAAGTGCCCACACACACCTCTGCTCCCATGTGAAACCACCACCTTCCCTGGAAGCGTCAGGAGAGTAATGAGACAATCCCAAGAAGAGCACTTAGCATCTCCCTGCAAAAAACTATGCTGCTATCACTTAACCATTATGCCCACAATGAAGCCTGGTGGTCAAGAGCCAATCTCTAATCAGGAAAGCTCTATTAGTACACTGGACCGGCAGTACCTAGCTTCTAGACCTGAGAAAAGCTGCAGGCCAGGTAATGCTTAACAGGAGACATGATATCTTCCCATTTCCAAATATCAACAAATATAAAACACCTAGAAAAAGATTTAACCAAAAAGATGAAAAACCTGCACACTAAAAACTATTTAAGATATTGATGAGAAAAAAACTGAAGAGACAGAATGAAAAGCTATCCCATGCGGAAAGTTTGGAAAAAATACTGTTAAAACACTAGTGCTACGCCAGCAATAAATGAATTCAATATAATCCCTATCAGAATTCCAGAAGTATTTTGTTGTTTTTTTTTTAAAAAAGATTTTATTTATTTATTTGACAGATCACAAGTAGGCAGAGAGGCAGGCAGAGAGAGAGAGGAGGAAGCAGGCTCCCTGCTGAGCAGAGAGCCCGATGTGGGGCTCGATCCCAGGACCCTGGGATCATGACCTGAGCTGAAAGCAGAGGCTTTAACCCACTGAGCCACCCAGATGCCCCAGTATTTTGTTTCTTAACATTTATTTCAGAGAGAGAGAGAAAGAGCATGTACGCATGAGCTCATGTGCTATGAGCACAAGAGGGGCTTGATCCTGGGATGCTGGGATCATGACCTGAGCTGAAGGCAGAGGCTTAACCAACTGAGCCACCCAGGGGTCCCGCCAAAGATGTTGTCCGTGTAAGCAGAAGAATCAATCCTAAAATTTGTATGGATCACAAACGACTCCATAGCAATCTTGAAAAAGAGAAAATGCTTGCAAATCATGTATCTGACATAGGTTAACACCAAGAATACACAAGCAACTCTTAATCTATAGCAAAAAACTCCAAACAATGTTATTTAAAAATGGGCAGAGACATACAGATGGCCAGCAGGTACATGATCAGGTGCTCATCGTCGCTGATCAGGGAAATGCGAGTCAAAAGCAGTGAGATCACCTCACACATGTGAGACTGGCTGGAACTAAAACCCAACAGACAACGGTGCTGGTGAGGATGTGTAGAAAAGGGAACCCCTGTGCAGATGGTGGGAATGCAAAGTGGCAATCACTATGGAAAACAGTATGGAGGTTCCCCACATTCCCCACAAGTTAACTATGATGATGCAGCAATCCCGCTTCTGGGTATTTACCCAAAAAGGAAAGCACTAACCCCATCTTCACTGCATTCAACAGCTGAAACAATGTTAAGTGTCCACAGACAGTTGAATGGATAACAGAGGGAGGGGAGTATATACACACAGTGGGCATTATTCAGCCATAAAAAGAATGGAATCTCGCCACCTGCCAACAACGTGGATGATCCAAGTGCATTCTGCCAAGTGGACTAAGTCAGAGTCAAATCCCATGATCTCACTAGTATGTGGAATCTAAATCTTTTCTATTTTTTAAAGATTTTACTTATTTATTTGACAGATAGAGATCACAAACAGGCAGAGGCTTTTAACCCAGTGAGCCACCAAGGCGCCCTTTGTATGTGGAATCTAAACAAAACCACCAGCAGCACCAAAAAATACCTCAAGACCCTAAAGAGAATACATTATGCGGCTGCCAGAAGCTCAGGGGAAAGAAATAGGTGAAGGTCGTCAAATGTACAAACTGCCAGTTATAATACTTACTGTATATTACAAAATTGCTATCTTAAAAAAAAAAAAAGATTTTTCTTATTTGTCAGAGAGAGAAAAAACACAAGCAGTGGGAGCAGCAGGTGCTGGATCAATGCAGGGCTTGATCCCAGGACCCCGGGATCATGACCCAAGCCAAAGGCAGACGCTTAACTGACTGAACCACCAAAGTGCTCTCTATCTTTTTTTAACGCTTTTTGAAAGCTGTTAAGTAAACTCACTGGGATCATTTCACAGTATATAGAAAAATCCAATTGCTATGCTATACATCTGGAACTATATAATGTAGTCTGTGATTACACACTGGTTAAGAAATAACTATAATATTCAAATATTAATTTAAAAAAAGCCCGACAGGCAAATAAAAACAAGTTTGGAATTATCTACCAGCTAGGACAGTTTTCTGTTCTTATGCTAGAGAACAGAAACTTCAAGAACTCGAAGTTTAAAATCTCTTCATAGACTTCTACGTAAAATGAAACCACTATGGGGCGTCTGGGTGGCTCAGTGGGTTAAGCCTCTGCCTTCAGCTCAGGTCAGAGCATCGGGCTCTCTGCTCAGTGGGGAGCCTGCTCCCCCCCACCCCCGCCTACTTGTGATCTGTCAAATAAAATAAAACAAAAAACTCCACTATCATTAAAAACAAACGTTTTTCACATTTACTACTGAACCACCCACACACTGTTCAAAAACGGGGAGGCCCGGCCACTCCATCAACACCCAAAAGTTATATATGCATAATAAGTAAATAATTTTCAGTGCACACTGAATAAACTTTGTCAATAGGAGTACCTGGGCTCCACCTGGACAAAGCAAGGTCAGTCACAATATTTTACAACTGGATATTAACGCACACAGTCCTCAGAGGCAGAGGCCCTTCTCTGTCATGGCACAAGACAACTGAAGTGGCTTAGTTCCTGAGCTGAAAAACGTAAAGCACCAGTTTCTTTACCGCTGCCATCAGGAGAGACCCCATACCTGGATGGACCCCAGGCCACGTGTTGGCTACAACTGGTTTAAGTGGTTTTTCAACAGACCAGAATCAGAGAAGCTTCTTGCCCTACTGCAGCTGTCAATGGGAAAGGCAGGGCCTCAGGCCATACCAGTGACAAATGCCTTCAGACACAGGCAGAGACTGTGGGCCCCTCCTTCTTGTCCCATGGGGATAAATGGCTTCCTTTGCTAGAAAGCCTACAGCCTACGGTGCTGCCTTCCCCCTGTAGCTCCCACTTCTGCCACAGGAAACCACAAATACTCCTGGGTTACCTCTGGATCAACCCTGCCCAGCCGGCCACTCACCTGCCTCTCTAGGGCAGACTTGAGCAGCTCATCTACAGAAAGTCCTTCAGATGTCCTCAACGACCTGTGGCTGGATCCCCAGACTGTGGGATAAACACCCACCCGAGCATCCCCAGGAAAAGGGATTCCTGAATTTTTCACCACTGTGTTAGCTATTTTTGGTTAAACAAGCTCCACACCTTTCTAAACTTTAAATATGCAGGGGTGGGGGGGCGCACACGCCTAGGTGGCTCAGTGGGTTAAAGCCTCTGCCTTCCGCTCAGGTCATGATCTACAGGATCCTGGGATACAGCCCCATATCGGGCTCTCTGCTCAGCGGGGAGCCTGCTCCCCCGCCATTTGCCAAATAAACAAACAAAATCTAAAAAAAACAAAACAAAACCGTCTAACATGAGCGACCACCTATGCTCAGCCATGAGGCCTCCGGTGTCACGGCACATTTCCGTCTCAGGCGAACACCGGGAGAGGAACCCGATCAGGACGCTCGCTGACTTGGCGCGGGATTCCCAGCCCCTCCCCCTTCCCACCACCAACCAAGGCTGCCCAAGCTCCCGCGCAGAGCGGCAACAGGAGGACCGGCGGCCAACCTAGGGGTCACCGCGAAACCAGTGGTGGCGCGTGTGCACTGTGCCCCCACGTGAGCGTCTACAAACAAGGCATCCCTTCCACATCTGGGGTCATCGGAGAGTCCCTTCCCGGTCACAGATACTGACGCGCGGGGTCCCGTTCCCCAGGCTCCCCGAGCACCGCAGCCCACCCCTACAGCCGGTTCGCGGCCTCCGACCCACCGCAGTGAGGGGCCCGGAGACGCTAACCCCGGGGGCTGTGCAGCGTCTGTCACACACACACTCACCCTCAAAGAGGCGCCGCGGGTCCTTCTCGTCCAGCGTCAGCAGTTCCCGTGCTGCCTTGCGGATCTTGGCCAAGGTGAACTTGACCCTCCACACCTCACGTTTGTTCCGGAGCCCATATTCGCCTGCCGAAAGACGGCGCTGCTAGCGTGGCCGGGCCCCGGGCCCACGCGGCACGCTGGGGGCCCCACCCCGCCCCGGAAGTGGAAACCCGGTCTGGGCCTCTCACCGATCAGCTTCAGCTCTTGGTCGAGCCGCGACTTCTCGAAGGGCCTCCGAGGGGTCACGTAGGTCTTGCGACAAACCCAGCTCCGGGCCACCGGCATGTTGGCTGCGAGCCTGCGCGGGGGAAAAGCCGAGCGCGTGAGGGGCCGCCTCCGGGGCCCACACCGCCCGCACTGCCGCGGGGCAGTCCCGTTCCGCCCTCTCCCAGCTCGTCAGCGTACTCATCTAAGGTCAGGGGGTCCTCACGACCTTGTTACCCACACCCCGAGGAGATCGCAGCACAGCACACAACCCCCCGTACCGTAACGTCCGAGCTCTGGGAAAAAGGAGCACGCCCGCCCCGGCCACGCTTTTATAGCAACGATGCGGCCTGGTGACGTCAGCGCGCACGCCGCAGGCCTGCACCAATCAGAAGGGGAAGCATTCGAGACGACAGGTCGGGCCAGAGCGGCGAGCTGAGCTGGAGGACCGTGGCCCCGTGGCCACGCGGGTCGCGGCGCAAGCAAGCTAGGAAGGGGGAGGGGCGTCTCCCCCACTGTCCTGCTTGGGATCGTGTGAGTCGCAACGTAGTGGTCCCTTTCTCTGGGCCGCAACAGCACCCGCTCCGTGGAACACCCCCGCCCCCACGACACCCCCAGGGCTGGAGCCTGGAACCTTCCAGGATAGGCCCGGTCAGTTCCCGACTCCCGAGGTCCACGGCTCTCAACGTCCCGTAGCGGCACACGGGTCTGGGCAGCCCGAGCAGAGGCCAGGCCTGCCGAATGCCTGAGTGTCCTGTGCCGCGCTGCCGCGTCCCCGCGGTGTTGCAGTCCTGCCCCCCACCGTCCCCACACCGGGAATCGGGCCTCACCCGGAGCAGCTCGCCTGGCGCCCGCCGCCCCCACTTGGGGGAAGTCACCCTCCCGCGCCGCGGGCCTCCTTCATTCACTCCAAACCGCGGCTCGTATTTTGGGATTTCCTTTGGTTTTGCGGAACGGGGGAGATGTTCTGAAACCTCTTGCTATTTGTCTCTAGCTTGGCGCTGTTTATCGCCTGCAGCAACTTGACCTTTCTGGACATCCAGACCACCAAGAAAGCACGTAGTAAAGCAAGTCAAGGGACTTTTGGTTTCCCAGGGCATTTAAAAGTTCTATTCACGTTACAGGGTGGTCTATGACGTGCGCAACAGCATGTCTAAAAAACCCACAATGCACACAGCTCAATTTTAAAAATACTTAATGGGTAACAAGTGCTGACCATCATCTGAGCTTTCAGGGTGGTAATCTTTCTGCTGCTGGAGAGGCTTGCTGTTAGGGGTTAATTGGACACGTAGGTCCTCAGGGTCAGGGTCCCCAACAAGAAAACACAGAGCCAGGACAGCTGAGAGAAAAACCGCACTAGCATCCTGTTTCACAGCTTAGACAAAACCATGATAGCATTCTGACTAGCAGCCTCTGCAGAAGCGACTTTTGCAAAACATCCCGAAATAAAACAATTAACGTAAAACATTGGTCACCATCACAAGTTGAGGCATTTAGTCTCCAGATCAGCCCTAAAGATCATCAACAAGAAAACAATAACCCAACAGGTGAATGGGTGCATAATCAAAACCCTGATTGGGATTTCTTAGCAGCCAATCTACAGCAGACCCAACTCAGGATGCTTAAGATAGTTCCTCCAAGGAGCTTATAAGATCCCTAGACTTGAACTCCAAAACAGCGACCTTCTTGGGGTCCCTCCCTCTCTGCGAGCTTTGTACTATGCTCAATAGACTTGACTGCCCATCACTCTTCGTTGGGTCTAACTCTTCATTCTTCGAAGCAGTGTGACCAAGAACTGTGGGCACTAAGGGAACAATCCTATAATGTTGTCTCCACCATGTTGGTGGCTGCTACCTGGACAGGGTCAGGGATGCTGAAGATGGAGTGGCTGGGAATACTCTGAAAATAAGACAACAGTGAAGTTTGCCGCATCAATCGACTCTTCCTGTCCCAACTTCTCGGTGGCCGGTGATGCTGTTTGCCAGCATTTAACCGCAATAGGACTGCTTTCTGTAGCTGCTTTCGAAATTGGGAGTCGATGCTCTAAAACTCTGCCGCTGCTTTACCAAGTCTGTGTGATAGTCCAAATCCTCCGTTGTCATTTCAACAACGTGCACAGCATCTTCTCCAGGAGTGGCTTCCGACTCAGGGAAACCCTCTCTTTGCTACTCCTTCAGCAGCGGCTCCTCGTCCGTTCGAGTTTGACCGTGAGCTTGCCGTGGTGCAGTCCCTTCTTCAGGCTCCACAGCAACTTCGGGTTCTCTTGCTCTTCCCACCACTCCAATAGTGACTTCGTCCCTGAAGCCTTGAGCCCTTCAGAGTCACCCATGAGGGTTGGAATCCACTTCTTCCAAACGCCTGTTAAGGTGGGAGCTCTTCCCATGAATTACCAATGTTCTTTTATTTTTTTAAGTAGCCTCCATAGGTGCAGAACTTGAACTCACCACCCTGAGATCAAGACCTGAGCTGAGATCAAGAGTCGGATGCTTAACCGGCTGAGCCACCCAGGCACCCCAAATCCCAAGTGCCCTTAATGGCGTCTAGAATGCTAAATCTTCTCCAGAAGGTTTTCAGTCGACTTTGCCCAGCTGTATCAGAGCCATCACTAAGGCAGCTACAGCCTTGCAAATCGTGTTTGCTCATGCTAAGACCTGAATATTGAAAGGACGCCTTGATCCATGGGCTGCAGGACAGGTGTTGTGTTCGCAGGTGTGAACACAACATTAATCTCGTTGAACATCCCCATCGGAGCCCCAGGTCACCAGGTGCATTGTCACCAGGGACAAGGATGGTTGTTTTCCCTCTGACCAGTAGGTCTCAAGACTGGGCTTAAAATATTCAGTAACCATGTTGTAAAGAGATGTGCCGCCATCCAGGCTTTGCTGCTGTGCCGACGGAGCCCAGGCAGAGGAGATCGAGCATCATTCCTGAGGGCTCTAGGAGTCTCAGAGTGTCCCTGAGCATGGGCTCCACCTCGAAGCCCCTGCTGCCTTAGCCCCTGGCAGGACTCAGCCTGTCCTCTGCGGCTTTGAGGCCGGCACTGACTTCTCTCTAGTAATGGGAGTCCTACATGGCATCCTCTGCCAGCAGGAGGCTGTTCCGTCCACACTGGAGATCCGTGGTTAGTGCAGTCGCCGAGGCGGATCACATCAGCTGGCTCCGGGTAACTCGCGGTGGCTCCTCTGTCAGCACCAGCTGCTTCGCCTTACACTGTCCTGGGGACGGCTTCTTTCCTCCCACCTGCTGAACCACCTCTGCGGGCTTCAAATGGGTCTGCAGGCTCCACGCCTCCCTGGGCCTTCACAGAATTGAAGGGAGTCAGGGCCTTGCTCGGGATGAGCTCTTGCAATAGCGTTCACGACCTTATCCTTTGTGCTTACAGCTGGGCCGTTTGGCACAACAGACCTGGCTTTGGGCCTGAGATTGGCCTTCGACCCGCCTTCCTCCCTAAGCTTAGTCAGTTCTCGCGCTGGATTTAGAGGGAGAGACGTTCAGCTCTTCCTTTCACCGGACCCTGGCAGGCCATGGTGGGAGTATTAACCAGCCTCATCTCAGTACTGCCGGGTCTCAGGGAGCAGGGAGGCCCCGGGGAGAGGGCGCGAGACGGGGAACGGTAGGTTGATGGGGCGTCGAGAACCCACATTCATTGTCTTATGTGGGTGTGGTTTGTGGTGCCCCCAAAACAATGATGATAGTGACATACAAGCTCACAGATCACCATCACACACACATACACAATAATGATGATAAAGCTTGAAATATTGGGATAATTACCCAGATCTGACCTAGTGAGACGAAGTGAGCAAAAGCTGTTGGGAAAATGGCACCAGTATATTTTTGGATGTGTCTGAAGCATGTGTGTATGTGTAATGGCTCCTTGAAGCATTTCCATTGCATTGGCCTTGGAGTCCTTGTCTGAAACAGTGTTGGTGGAGAGCTAGCATCTATGCACCTGCTCTTTTTCACTCCAAGGAGATTTTCCTGGCTCTTGTTATGATGAGTGACCTTTTAAAAAATTTTAAAATTTCTCTTCTTTTTTCTTTTTTTTATTATTTTATTTATTTTTATTTCTTTTCAGCGTAACAGTATTCATTGTTTTTGCACCACACCTAGTGCTCCATGCAATCCATGCCCTCCTTAATACCCACCACCTGGTTCCCCCAACCTCCCACTCCACGCCCCTACAGAACCCTCAGATTGTTTTTCAGAGTCCACAGTCTCTCATGATTCATCTCCCCTTCCAATTTCCCTCAACTCCCTTCTCCTCTCCATCTCCCCTTGTCCTCCATGTTATTTGGATGAGTGACTTTTTTTTTTAATGGAGACCTGGCGGGTTTGGATGTGATGTTTTGAGGGTCTGGATCTTTTATATCTTCGGTCTCAGAGGCCTCTCCTGGCACATTGCTGGGGTGCTGACTCATTACTGCCACGTGGAAGGCACAGAGTCCAGGGGCCCCACGTGCCCTCCTGTGACCTCAGCTGTGTCCTTCCTGGGGTCTTCATAGTCTGAGCCTGGCGGCTGACTTCGCTCCACTTTTCAGAGTACTCATAGGTCTTGTTTATAGTCTGTGGGAGTTTCACCTGTGAACAATGGGGTTCTGCAGGGAAACGGGTGTCCACTTCCTCTTGGCCCCAAACAGGACCTCTGAGATGCAGTTGATTTTTGTATATCGATTGATGTTTCAAGTGACGTGGCATAAATCCTTTTCAGATTAGAGTAATAGGTCTTTACCTTATTTTGGATAGTTCATGCATACAATTTTGTGATCCATGAATAATCATACTATTTATTTATTCATTCATTCATTCAGTTTCCAGAAGGAAAGAAAACATTATTATTATAGAAACCTAAGAGAACCCAAGTCAGGATGCTTAAGATAGTTCCTCCAAGGAGCTTAAGGAAGAGGAATAGAAGAGGAAAGGATTCCACACATTGATGAAGGTAATAGTAGGCAACAAATGAGAATTAGGCAAAGGAACGTCGAATTGGGCACTTACAGCACCCAGTCTCATCAGCTGGGGGTGTCTAGGTGGAAACAGCCAGGCTGGAGTCCCTAGTCTATCCATTCAGTACTTAGCACGTTTTCCCCCCTTTACTTAATTGGTTGGTTCTTCTCGTCAGATTCTCATGTCAATTTTTGTTTTTTCGGGCCTGATAAAACGGGCTGGGGAAGTACTCCATCTTTCTCTATTCTCAGGGGAAGCCTGTGTGAGTTCGGTATGTGTATGTGCACGTGTGTGTTCGTGTGTGCTACATGTTCATGCGTGTAGACATGTCCACAAGTGTGTGTGTGTTCACATATTCACGAGTGTAGGTGTGTCCATGTGCTCGTGTGTGTATATTTCACAAGTGCGTCAGTATTTGGGGGCATTCACCAGTGAAACTTTCCAGACTCAGTTCACCATTTTAGTGGGAAAAACTTTAACTGCATACTCACTGCGTTTTACACACAGTGATTCCGATTTTCTATTCATCCTGGTGTCCGTTAGTTTGGTAACCTGTATTTCTGAGGATTTTGTCTGTTTCATCTACCTTCTCTAATATTTTGGCATAAAATTGTTCATAATATAATAACAATTAATAAGAGTGAACATAATAAACTCTGTTATCGATTTAAAGTGTGTAGGATGTGATACTGTCCTGACTGGTGATGTGTTGTGTGCCTTCTCTCTCTCTGTTCCTTGGCCATTCATTGTGACTAGGATTTCAACATATGATGAATATATAAAAAAATGAACATTTTGGGCTTCATTGATTCTTCTCTATTTTTTTGTTTGACCTCATTAGTTAGCTTCTCTTATCACTTTAATTTCCCTTCTTCTACCTTCATTTGGAATAATTTGCTATTTTTTTTCTAAATTCTTGGTATAATAGCTTAGATCATTGACTTGGTTCTTAATTTTCCCATTTCACTGGTTTGATGTATAACATTTACATTATCCTTCAGTGTAAACATTTTCTTGTTTCCTTTTTTTTTTTTTTTTTTTTTTTAAAGATTTTATTTATTTATTTGTGAGAGAGAGAGAGTGAGAGCGAGCACAGGCAGACAGAGTGGAAGGCAGAGTCAGAGGGAGAAGCAGGCTCCCTGCGGAGTAAGGAGCCCGATATGGGACTCGATCCCAGGACGCTGGGATCATGACCTGAGCCGAAGGCAGCTGCTTAACCAACTGAGCCACCCAGGCGTCCCTCTTGTTTCCTTTTTGATTTTCTCATTTCTTTCATGGGTAACTGGGAAGTCGGTTTGATTTCCAAAGTGTAGGGTTATTACAATCTTTGATGGCAGAATTGGTGACTCCCAGAGGGTCCCAGGAGTTCTTACTGGTCCATGTGAGGAGTCCAGGCTGGCTAGGGTCATTAGGTGGCACCCACTGTGGGCAGCTCCTGTGCCTTCCAGGGTCCTTGTGGTCCCCCTCTCTGGAGTGTGAGGTCTGGGTCCCTCCGGGGCTAGTGGATGGTCAGAGCAGCATACACACTGGGCTCTGCTGGGGGGGTCCCCTGATTGGGAAGGAGCGGATGCCCATGTCTTCTATCTGAGAGCCAAGGGGTCCAGCTGGGCGTAGGTCACATCCTGGGGGGCGTCAGATGCAACAACCTGCAGTGGGGAAGAGAGGGGAGGCTTGTGATTGAGGAAGGGGATGCCTGGGAACTCAGAGAAGAAGGGACCCACCTGACAGTCCATCTGTCTGTCTTCCTCTGCTTGTCTGTCCTCTGAGTCCAACAGTCCCTCCGACATGGGGGAAGGAGAAGTGGCCAGTCCATACCCGAGTCTTGATCTTGACCGGCTCACCTGGACGTACGTTGTTCCCTGGGGGTCTTCATCTTGTGTCTTCTGCTGCAGACAGAGAGTGAAGCGGAGGTTTGTCTTTTTGATTCCCCTTGACCACCTCAGACAATTTTCCTCATGGTTGCCAGAGCGATGCTTCAAACTTTCCTGCCCATTAGGTCACTTTCCTGGTGAACTCCCCAGGGGCTTCCTGAGCCTTGGAGCATGTGATTCTTACTCTGGCTCTGATTCTATTCCGGACAGTGTTTCTTGCTCATTTGGTTGCAGCTGCATGGGCCATGCTCCTGATAAAGCATGTTGCTGCCTCAGGACCTTTGCACCTGCTATCCTGTGCCCTGGTTTTATCTTCCTTGGCCGCACGTTGCCCTCGAGGATGCTGCCCACTTCCATGCATATTGTCCACCACCCACAAAGTGAACTCATGGAGGGTGGTCAGATTGGCTCACAGCTATGCTGGTAGCACTAGGTGGGACCTGGCAAATGCTGCGCTCCCTGTATCATTTGCTGGGTGAATGAATGAAGGGACTTAGTGACCAGTGGGAGAATCACTTCTTCATGCACTCTCTTGAGACGTGAGTATGGACCCCAATAACCAGAAGTCAGACAGTGGTTGGGGAGCCAGACAAGGGGAGCACAAAGGAGGCCCCACAAGGTCACAGTGGGCTGATCCTGGGTACCCAAGAGCGTGAGGGCCTCTGAGGGACACTACTGAGACTGGGTGGTGTGAGGACATGGAAGTGTCCACTGGATTCAGTTTGGCACCATGAAGACCTTGGGATCTGCTTGAGAGTGGGGGTCTCACCCGATGGTCCAGCTCCACCCCCTCCTCAGGCTGAATGTCTTGCATGGCAACATCTGCTGGGACAGAAAAGGGTGTGTCTCTTGGCAAGGTCCCCTGAGCCCTCCTCTCAGGGCTGCAGACCCCACCCTGCTCCCAGATAGGGAGCTCTGGGCTGCAGACCCCACCCTGCTCCCAGATAGGGTGTCTGCCGTCCCGGAAATTCAGCAGTGGGCTGAGGGGCATGTGGGAATTCAGTCCTCTCCCCGGACCCGGGCCCTCCCAGCCCACCCCCAGCGCGGCCCCCTTCATCTCACAGAGGCTCTCCTCCTGGGCGGCAGGGGCTGGGCTGGAGCTGGGGAGGAGACAGGGTGTTAGGGGGCAGAGGCAGGTGGGTGGGAGTCTGGGGGACTACAGGCAGGAGTTACCTGTCGTGCAGGCCTCTGTCCTTGGGCTCTGGGTCTGCAGCCCCTGCAGGATGTTGGGAATCAGTGTCCCTCTGGTCTGGGAGGGTATGACCCCCACCCCCAACCATGTGATTCTAGGGAAAGGCGCCCTTCACACATACTGTCTGTGTGTTTCTCCATCTCCCCAGTTTGAATGGAGGGAAGTATCTTCAACTGGCTCGTGGGGGCCGACCTGGGGGTTTCTTTCTAGATTCTCTGAGTTGAGATTCTGCACAGGTGTCCTTCTATGCTGGCCTTTCCCACCACTCTGGTTTCCCTCTGGCCGCTGCTCTGAGCCCACCCTCTCGGCCCACGGGGCAGCCACCACCCCTGCAGCCCTTCACCCCCTCCTCTTCTCACCTGGCTTTCTGCATCTGACCTGATGCCGGTGTCGGACCAGGAGGAAGACGAGGAGGCCAAGCAGCAGGACGAAGGCCACCGAGGCCCCAGTGAGGGTGTACAGGTACCAGTGGGGACCTTGTGTATGAGCCACACCATGAATGAGCCAGTGATGCCATCTACCTGAGCACCTACTGTGTGCCAGGCACCTGCTGGGCTCTGTGCACTCAGCTCTGACCCCGTCAATGATCACCCAGCAGACGACTGCTGCTCCTCCCGCCCACTCCACAGACAGAAAGCTGAGGCACAGAGAGGTCATTCACATGTCTCAGGTCACCCAGCCTGGAGGCAGCAGAGCTGAGACTAGAACCAGGGCTGTGGGTTCCCTGAGTTCTCCTCATGCTGTCCCCTGTGCAGACACCAGCTTGGGGCTCTGGGCTCCTCATCTGGGGCCCGGCCTGTCCCAGCATCTTCTTCTGGAGCTGAGGGTCCTTCCAGATTCCCCTTATTACCTGAATGCCCCCAGCCATTGTCCTCCCTCCCCTCCGCTTACAATGTCACTGTCATTGCTGCAAAGGGACAGAATTCCCCATAGGACATGACCTTGGGGGCTTCCCCATAAGCCCTTCTCTCCCAGGATCAGAGTCATGGTCTATGGGAAATCTCTGTTCACGACTCTCTCCTTTACAGTTGGGGAGACTTGCCAGTGCCTCCGGAGGACCCTGAACGGAGGGACAGCTCAGAACTCGTTCCCCATGGACCCACCAACCAAGACAGACAGAGATCCTTACTCACCCTCAGAGCCTCTGGGGTCAGTAAGGGTGAGGTGCCGGGCCTCCTGTGTTCTGCACTGCACCTGGGGGCACCTCACCCTCCCTCTGCCATGACCACCAGCCCCCTTCCACCAGCCTCAGAGCTCCTGGAGCCCCATCGTCCCCCTGGCATCTCTGAGAGCCTAGAAGAAAAGTCCCTGAAGAGCAGCTCTTGTGACTCACCATCTGCCGAGCCTGGCCCTGTGGTCCAGGGGCCTGTGGTCGGGGGGCCGGGGTCCGTAGAGGGTCCTGAGGAAAAGACAGGAGTGTGGAGGGGCTGGAGCTTCCCCTGAGACCCTGTCTCTGCTCTCACTCTTCCTCCTCATGTGCCCTGTGACCCCCAAAGCTCCTCCTCTCCCAGGAGAATCCTGGGGCTGGGGCGGGGGACGGGCAAGCTTGGGAGGACCCTGTTTCTCTCCTGCACTGTGAGGGGTGGACCCTCTGCGGACACTCCCTTGGAACCCCTCACTTCCATCCTAGACCAGACCCCTCCTGGTCCCAGGGCCCTGAAGAAAATATTGGGACACAGAGGGGACAAGGTCAGGGACCCTCACCTGAGACCAGGAGCTCCAGAGGCTCACTGGGCTGTGACAACAGGTAGGGGGAGGTGCTGGCGGAGCCATAGCACCTGTAGGACCCCCCATGGGCTGAGGTCACAGGACTCATGTGGAATTCAGCCTGGTGCTGCCCAGCTCGGTACTGTGATCTAAGATGCAGCGGGGGATCGGCTGCCCCCTCCTTGGATAGAAGGAAAGTGTGCACAGAGCTCCGTGATTGACACAGCAGGGTCACATTCTCTCCTGGGGCCACCATGGGTCCAGGCTGCACTGAGAGGGAGGGTGTGTAGGAGAGCTGTCCTAGGGAGAGGAAGGGCAGGTGAGGGACTGTCCAGCCCTTGATCTGAACTGCGTCTGTCTGTGTCCTCCGAGTCTGTCCCTTCCTATCCCATATCTCTCTCTGTCTCTCTCCCTCCCTGGTGACCCCACACCCCTGGTCCCGGCCACCACCACCTGGGGCTCGCCTGGCAGGACCTGTGCAGAGTCTGGAGTCCTGACAGACGCTGTGAGATCTCACCTGCCAACAGGATGTCCAGGGGGTCACTAGGGGCCGACCATTCAGAGGAGAGGTTGTATCCACCGTAGCACTTGTACCGGCCCCCATGGGAGGGTCTCACCCGGCCCAGGTAGAAGGTTGCCCCCGAGAGCCCAGGCTGGGTCTGCCGGCTAAGCCGCCGTGGAAGGTCAGGTGCCCGCTCCTTGGACAGAGCGAATTTGTCGTAGCCGACATCAGAGCGACACTGGATGGTCAGCCTCTGTCCAGAGGTCACGACAGTGTCCTGCTGGGTCAGGAGGGAGGGCTTCCCCGACACACCTGGGAGAGACCAGCCGTGGATGGCAGGGGCTGCTTCTCCCCAAACCTCCCTTCTCCCGTCCTGATCCCCAGGTCTCACCGTCCATCACGGTCAGTGACGCTGACCTGCGAGTCCCCGTGGTCCCCTCACCCACCCTCTCATTGGGGCTCCCCTGGGAGCAGAGTCCGCGTTAACCTGTCTGGTGCCTCAAAACACAGATGGGGCAACAGTCAGACTTTCTCACCTGAGACCAGCAGCTCCAGGGGGTCACTGGGGACCGACCACACCTGGGGGGTGTTGCTGTAATAGCCGTAGCATTAGAACGTCCAGCTGAGGCTGGGGGTCACGGGGCCCACAGGGAACAGGGCCTGGGTTCCCCCATGGGGGGCTGGCTGGGAGCCCAGGGTCCAGGAGGGCTGGCGCTCTCCTTCCTTCATCAGGATGAACCTCTGGAATCCCATCCGTGAGGCACACTGGAGGGTCACATTCCCTCCTGGGGTCACGACAGGGCTGGGCAGAGCTGAGAGGCTGGGTTTGCCCTGGGATCCTAGGAGAGGAGGTGGGGGTGTGAAATGAGACTCAGACCCCCCCACATTATCCCCAGGCCGGGCTGTGAGAGGGAGACCCCTGAACCCCCCCTTCCTGAGGGCAGAGCCTGGGGCTGGGACCCTGAGTGGGCTCGCACCTGTCACCACCACCAGCTCCAGGGGGTCACTGGGCTCTGACCAGCCAGTGGGACTGAGATAGTCACAGCGGTATCTTCCTGCATATATGTCTGCCATGTGTGTGATGGGGAATTTGACCTTGTCTTTGGATTCCAGTGGCTTCTGTCTGTCCCAGGTCTCTAACTCTCCCTCTTTATGCAGGCGGTACTCCTGGGCCTCCAAGCTCCCCTGACACCAGATGGTCACAGATGTCCCCCAAGGCATCACAGAGCCTGGCTCAGCCCAGACAGTGGGTCTGGGGAGGGTCCCTGGAAGGAAACAGAGGCTGGGACACAGACCTTCCCCACCCCCAGATCCCAGCTCAGCCCCAAGCCCCCAAACATTGCCCTCGGTCAGCCCAGAACATCTGTTCTCCATCCCCTGCTGCCTGGTGGGTGACCCCTCTCCCCAGTGAGGACATGGGACTGGGATCCCTGGGATCAGCCTCACCTGTCTGGGCTTGGGTCTTGGAGCCCAGACTCAGCCCTGGAAGAGAGTTCCTGTGAGAGGTTTGCCCCGAATCCTAGCAGATCCCCTCCTCCCGTGAGCTTCCTGAGCCTGGGATCTCTGACAGACCAGGGCCTGTGTGTGGGGTGGGTTCCTCCCAGACTAGAGTGTCCCCTCTCCTCCTCAGATCTCACCAAGACAGAGCAGGGTTGTGAGGGTGGGGGCCATGGCGTCTCCTCTCTCTGGTTCCGGCTGTGCAGATGGAGGGTTGACTGTGACTGCAGGACAGACAGACACACCGGGTGTGGCCACGGGGAGGCCAGTCTTGCTTGTCACAGGGTTGTCACGTCATCAGTCCCAGAGGAAGAGGAACGCCCCTCCTCAGGCCCAGTCTGTTTTTGGTGTCCATGATGGTGCAGCGGGTGGACCTCGAGGCTTCCTGAGATGCCCCATCTGGGTGAGGAGACCAGGGCAGGTCCTTCCCTCCCAGAGCCTCCTCCATGGGTCTCCTTCATCCCCAGCACACCCCTGGGTCCTCACCATGGATGGGTCCCCAGACCCAGAGCTGCTGCAGGGGACATGGGTTTCTGCTGTGCTGGGGAGCTCATGTCAGCACAGACACTCATGTGACATCTCTGAATGGCTCAGGTCAAGGTCATGGTGACAATGAGCCCAGAGGAGAGATACGGGCACATGGGGAATGGAACACTACCCCGCTCATGGCCCCGGAGTGTGGGCTCTCTTTATGACACTGCCTCCAAGGACTTCTCTGTTTTGCTCGAACACTGTCCACCTCTGGCCTTGCTGGGAACATCCCAGACCATCCGTCCTGGCTCCTTGGTGCCCCTTGTTCCTGGGGCTGAGCTGACCTCCTCACCCTGCGGTCTGTGTGTGAGCATCAGGGGACGTGTATTTGGGCTAGAGCTCTGATTTTGCAGGAAAGCGGATCTTCACCGAACTATTCTTGGACTGTCCACTGCCAGCCTGACCTTGGGCGGCGTGTCCTTGCTCTGCTCCTCAGTTCCCATCTGCTGATGTCGTCCTGAACTGCACCCCCCCGAGTGAGTGTGGGGATTGGGTGTCGGGGTCATGGGAGGGATGGGGAGCTGTGAGTTTCTAGACCAGGTAAGACGAGCATGGGCTGGGGGTCCCTCATGGTGATGGGGTCCCGGGTCCAGACTCTGCATCCAGGTGGCTGGTTCGTGTGCCCGCTGGAGACCTTGTCTGCTCTGAATACCGGATTGCTGCCCACAGCACATCTGAACTATGCAGACACAGAGACATGCAGGTAAAGGGGAAATGAACTTCTCCAGAAGCAATTGGAACCCCAGCAGAGGCAGAGACCTAAGCTGAGTCCCTGCTGCTGCCTGGGACCGCGGAGGGCTGGAAGGGATGATTTTTGCACCCGTGTGGATGCAGAGGGGTCCCCAGGGTCCTCTCAGTGGGGAAGGCATGGGGATCCTGGAGGTCAGGCTGCATCCTCAGGAGAGACAGGAAGGGCTTTGGGGGTGGATCCCTCAACACACAGAGGGAGCCTCTGCCCCTAGGACTGTGATCATACCCTCCGGGGGTGGGGGATGTTTCCCAGCATCCCACTATAGAAAGAGAATGGGAGAGAAGGCATTTTCAGAAATTCACGTTTTTAGGTAGTGGACTATTTTCAGCCTGTGAACGGTTGCCAAGTGTTGTAGTTCACTTCACTTAGAACAGGAATCCAGGGGGCGCCTGGGCTGCTCGGTGCCTTCAAGTCTCTGACTCTTGATTTTGGTTTAGGTCATGATCTCAAGGTCATTGGATTGAGCTCTGGGTCCAGGCTGAGGTCAAGCTCTGTTTTCTGCCCAGAGTATGTTTGTCCCTGTCCCTCAGCGCCTGCCCTCACTTTCTCTCTCATTTAAATAATAAATAAAATCTTTAAAAAAATTAAGATTAGGAACCCAGATGTGGACAGGAGCCCAGGCGTGAACAGGAGGCCAGGATGGAGAAGGTACGGCATGAAGGAAAAATGGCAGACACATAAGCACTGGAAAATATTGGAGACAGACACAGCCGCACACACAAGCATCCCCACATGCGCACGCACGCGCGTGCGTACACACACACACACACACACACACACACACGTGTGCACTTTGGGGTCTCCGGTGAGGTGTGTCCCCTGCAGGATCACATTCACTCGTGAAGATGGTGTATCCATGACTCCCACCTGGGTGCACAGTGCAATTACATGGCTCCTTGATGTTGCCCATGATGGGTGTGTATATGCCAAAGAAATGGGCAAATGTTATGAATCACAACTTAAAATAAACAAACATTTATTCCTTGCACCTCACACATCCCTGAGCTCACTCAAACTGATGGTGTCTCTGGAAGATTCCACCAGGTGTCACCGCACGAGGACAGAAGAGCTCTGTGAGTCTAGAGAGGGTTCAGGGAATGGTTTTGGAGTCATCTGTTCCAAAGCAGGCCTGATTTTCACTAACTTATTTACTTATGAAAACAGAGTCTGTGTTTTGGGCTGAAGGAATGGAGGACAATAGTGGACATCAGGGAAGGTGGAAATGGAAAGTGAAGATAAATGTATCCCCTGAAGGTGGACCAGAGCTGCCGCTGTAAGAAGGTATGAACCAGCCCTGCTGTGTGGGATGAACCCTCAAGTCACAGGGATGAGGAAAGACGGGGCAGTCAAGGATGTCCAGCAATGCAGGAGGGAAAGCACCACAGGTCACGGGGGACAAGTCCTGGGCAAGAAGCAGCACAGACATGTCCTGCACCTGAACCAGGCTCCCCCTCGATGTTGTCAGCAGACAGATCAGCGAGGGTGAACTGCAGGCTTTCCTCCAGATCCCTCTGGGCACCTGGGATGCATGCCCACAGCTCTGCCACATGGAATGGTGGCTTTGTTCCCCTTCATGTTTAGCTCCTGGCTGTGTCTGGTGTCCTTCTCTTGCTGTGCTGAGCCTCTAGCAGCAGAATCCCGAGGACCACCAGGATCAAGGCAGCCACGCCCATGCAGGCCAGATTCTCCACCGTGTAATCTCTGGGGTCCAAGCCTAGGAATGAGGACAGAGAGGTTGCAGAGGTCAGAGAAGACCCACATCCCCCATATCCTGCATGTCCACGCAGGGGACCTGCCTCCCCTGGACAGGACACCCCTCTCCACAGCAGTCCCATCACTTAGAATTTCTCCTAGTCTCCACTGCTGGGGTCTGACTTGTTTTGGGGTGGGCTCATGGTGCCAGCTGCTTCTGCAGGTAAGATGGAAGCTGATGGAAGGAGTTGGAGACCCCCGTCTAGCCTGTCCTCAGCTTGTCACTATGGATAGTTCCTGAACTAGCCCTTCTCTGCACTACAGGGCTTTCCTCTGCTCTCCTCACTGGATTCCTTAAGCCTCCTTGTTCTCTTTAATTTCAGACTTTGCTCCTGAGTCACTCGGGATAGATTTGGTTGTGCCCCACCAGATCAGGGTTGCAGAGAAAAATGGCCTCCCAGCACAGAAATCATCATGTCCTTGCATGTTTTCTGCTCAGTATGGTCTGTCTGTTCCTCAACAGGAGGGTGGTCGATCTGTGGCATGTGGAGACAGGATGGGGACAGGAGAGTCTGGACTCAGGCTTTGGGGAACTAGAGGCAGGTCAGGGACATGTGCCCAGAAGAAGGAGTCTCCATCATCATCTCGCTATTTGGGGACAAACTCTAGAAATCTGGTGAGATTTGAAGTTGGGATAGATAATCATTTTGTTTGTTGAAAAGACAACCTCTGTTCCCACTAAATCACAGACCAGACCTGAGGAAGTGAATACATGTGGATTTCATATACAAAATCATTGACATCTCTTAACCCAGTTTTCATATGAAAAGCAAGAAAGTAAAAAAAAAAAAAAAGGAAAAACAAAATATGAACCAATTCTTATTATAAAGATTCATCCAAATAGTCTAAGTAATATTACCTTATTGAATTCAGAAAATACCAGTGAACAGTAAATGTTATGTGGTTGGGTTAACCCCCAAATGTCTGAAACCAGGAAGCCTTTCTAAAGAGCCTTGTATTGTTAAAATCAAGGAAAAAGCATAGCTGTTCAGCAGACAGACATCTTTCAGGAAAATAATGCATTAAAAAATCTTTTAAAGATTTTATTTATTTACTTAACACACAGAGAGAGAGAGAGATCATAAGTAGGCAGGGAGGCAGGCAGAGAGAGAGAGAGTGGGGGAAGCAGTCTCCCTGCTGAGCAGAGAGCCCAATGCAGGTCTCGATCCAGGACCCTGAGATCATGACCTGAGCCGAAGGCAGAGGCTTAACCCACTGAGTCACCCAGGTGCCCCCCAAGAATGCATTTTTAATAAGATCCTAATGAAGCAGGAAAATGAGTTGAAATAGATAGGTCAACAGTGCTTTTGATATAAAAATAGATTTTTTAATATAATTTTTTATTTTTTATACAAAAATAGATTTTTAATGAGCTTGCTTTTAAAGTCAGTTTTGGGTATAAATCAAGTTGTTTCCGTGACGTGAATCTTGTGGCTATTTTCTCTGTCCTTTGAAGCGAGAAACATAGCTGTGCATTTTAGACATGAGACAGTGAAATTTCCACGTGTTTGTGGTTATGATCATTTTCGGCAGCATATTGAACAGTGGTTGAAAGGGAGAGAGCACAGTGAGTTCACAGGATATAAAAATACACCCAAACTCACACTTCTCTTAGGCTTGCTCAGCAATTACTCAGACAGCTGACGTACGTGGTGTTAGAGTGGGTGAGATGTTCCTATAACAGACTATGAAGTGACACTACTTAAAGGAATGAAGTTCAAAGACTTTGAAGTTCATGAATGTGACAAATCACTGAATGTTATACATGGAAAAATAACAAAGTGAGACTCATCGAAAATGTGCTAAGACTCGGTAGCACCAATAGAAGAGTTAGTAAAGGATCTGTACTCAAGGGACTACAGAACACTCATGAAAGAAATTGAAGAAGACACAAACAGATGGAAGACTATTCCATGCTCATGGATCAGAAGAATAAACATTGTTAAAATATCTCTACTGCCCAGAGCAATCTATACTTTCAGTGCCATCCCAAACAAAATACCACCAGCATTTTTCAAAGTGCTGGAACAAACAATCCTAAAATTTGTATCAAGCAGAAAAGACCCCAAATCGCTAAGGAAATGTTGAAAAAGAAAAACAAAGCTGGGGTTATCATGTTGCCTGACTTCCAGCTTTATTATGAAGCTGTGATTACCAAGACAGCATGGTACAGGCACAAAAACAGACACACAGACCAGTGGAATAGAGTAGAACCCAGATATGGACCCTCAACTCTATGGCCAACTTATCTTCGACAAAGCAGGGGAAAATATCCAGTGGAAAAAAGACAGTCTCTTCAATAAATGGTGCTGGGAAAACTGGACAGCTGTGTAGAGAAGGATGAAACTTGACCATTCTCTGATACCATACACAAAGATAAACTCAAAATGGATAAAAGACCTCAATGTGAGGCAGCAATCTATCAAAATCCTAGAAGAGAACATAGGCAGTAACCTCTCCGACACTGGCCACAGCAACTTCTTTCAAGACATGTCTAAAAAGGCAAGGGAAACAAAAGCAAAAATGAACTTTTGGGACTTCATCAGGATGTAAAGTTTCTGCACAGCAAAGGAAACAGTCAACAAAACAATGAGGCAACCCACGGAATGGGAGAAGATATTTGCAAATGACACTACAAACAAAGGACTGATATCCAAGATCTGTAAAGAACTCCTCAAACTCAACACCCAAAAAAACCAGATAATCATGTCAAAAAATGGGCAGAAGACATGAACGGACACTTCTCCAAATAAGACAAACGGCTAACAGACAAATGAAAAAATGTTCATCATCACTAGCCATCAGGGAAATTCAAATCAAAACCACATTGCGATACCACCTCACACCAGTAAGAATGGCCAAAATTAACAAGACAGGAAACACCAAGTGTTGGAGAGGATGTGGAGAAAGGGGGACACTCTTACACTGTTGGTGGGAATGCAAGCTGGTGCAGCCATTCTGGAAAACAGTGTGGAGATTCCTTAAGAAATTAAAAGTAAGGCTACCCTATGACCCTGCAGTTGCACTACTGGGTATTGACCCCAAAGGTACAGATGTAGTAAAAAGAAGGGCCATCTGTACCCCAATGTTCATAGCAGCAATGTCCATGATAGTCAAACTGTGGAAAGAGCCAAGATGCCCTTCAATGGATGAATGGATAAGGAAGATGTGGTCCTTAAACACTATGGAGTATTATGCCACCCTCAGAAAGGATGAATACCCAACTTTTGTAGCAACATGGATGGGACTGGAAGAGATTATGCTGAGTGAAATAAGTCAAGCAGAGAAAAGTCAATTATCATATGGTTTCACTTATTTGTGGAGCATAAGGAATAACATGGAGGACATTGGGAATTGGAGAGGAGAAGGGAGTTGGGGGAAATCGGAGGGGAGACGAACCATGAGAGACTGTGGACTCTGAGGGTTTCAGAGCGGAGGGGCAGGGGGTTGGGAGAGCCTGGTGGTGAGTATTAAGGATGACACGGATTGCATGGAGCACTGGGTGTGGTGCATAAACAATGAATTCTGGAACACGGAAAAATAAAATATAACTTTAAAAATTAAATTAAAAAATTAAATTTAAATTTAAAAGATTTTTTAAATTAAAAAATAAATAATAATAATAAAAAGACCTGGGAGTTCCAGAGCTTGTTTCCCACAAGGACTGTGTGAATCCAGTCTAACCCCAATGCATACAGGAGAAAGAGGACTGGTTTCTGAGTCTGGCGTCCTTGTCACCTGAGTTCCCTTTGCCATCATCTGCAGGTGCTGCTCTAGAAGGTATGAGAAGCAGACACAGGGACACTGGACCAGCGACCACACACAACACAGAGTGGACACCAATGTACATGGACATGGGGTGCAGCCTCCCTGGGGACTCCCGTGAGCCAGACTCCACCCTCCTGGCTCTCAGGTGTGCACCGAGGGGCATGGAGGCCCCCAGGTGAGCACGGGGGTGGGGGCAGCAGAGCGGTGCCCGAAGGTGGGGAGGCTTCTGTCCAGGAGAGCGTACCGGGGGGCTGACAACACCATCAGATTCTGCTATGGAGGGACAGGAGGTGAGTGGGAGGCGCTGTTCACTCACCAATGTCCTCGCTCACCGCCCACGCAGCCCCTACTCCTTACTCTGCTGAGACTGCAGGATGGGGGACCCCGGGTGCACACTGTGGATCTTCCCAACCTTTCAAGGGCAGGATCCTCCTCTGTGGAGCCCCTGCAATCCCCACATGTGTTACTACGTCAGGCTTTCCAGAGACTTGTGTCCTGAGCTGAGCACAAGGTCAGGGCCGCTCACCTGAGACCAGGACTCCAGGGGATCACTGGGCTGTGACAACACATGGGGGAGTAGCATGTGCCAGCCAGTGCCACCAGAGAACTCTGAACTGAGAGGCAGCTCAGAACCCGCTCCCCATGGACCCACCCACCAAGGCAGACAGAGACCCTCACTCACCCTCAGAGCCTCTGGGGTCAGTAAGGGTGAGGTACCGGGCTGCACCTCCCCCAGTGGGCCCCTCCCCCTCCCTCTGCCATGACCACCCCAGCCCCCTTCACCAGCCTCAGAGCTCCTGGAGCCCCATTGTCTGCCTGGCATCTCTGAGAGTCTAGAAGAAAAGTCCCTGGAGAGCAGCCCTTGTGACTCACAGTCTACTGAGCCTGGCCCTGTGGTCGGGGGGGGGGGGCCGTGGTCAGGGGGCCAGGGTCTATAGAGGGTCCTGGGGAAAAGACAGGAGTGTGGAGGGGCTGGAGCTTCCCCTGAGACCCTGTCTCTGCTCTCACTCTTCCTCCTCAAGTGCCCTGTGACCCCCAAAGCTCCTCCTCTCCCAGGAGAATCCTGGGGCTGGGGTGACAGACAGGCAAGTGTGGGAGGACCTGTTTCCCTCCTACACCATGCATGAAGGGTAGACCCCTCTGCTGACAATCCCTTGGAACCCCCCACTTCCATCCTAGACCAGACCCCTCCTGGTCCCAGGGCCCAGAAGAAAATGTTGGGACACAGAGGGGACAAGGTCAGGGACCCTCACCTGAGACCAGGAGCTCCAGAGGATCACTGGGCTGTGACAACAGGTAGGGGGAGGTGCTGGTGGAGCCATAGCACCTGTAGGACCCCCCATGGGCTGAGGTCACAGGACTCATGTGGAATTCAGCCTGGTGCTGCCCAGCTCGGTACTGTGATCTAAGACGCAGCGGGGGATCGGCTGCCCCCTCCTTGGACAGAAGGAAAGTGTGCACAGAGCTCCGTGATTGACACAGCAGGGTCACATTCTCTCCTGGGGCCACCATGGGTCCAGGCTGCACTGAGAGGGAGGGTGTGTAGGAGAGCTGTCCTAGGGAGAGGAAGGGCAGGTGAGGGACTGTCCAGCCCTTGATCTGAACTGCGTCTGTCTGTGTCCTCCGAGTCTGTCCCTTCCTATCCCCTATCTCTCTCTGTCTCCCTCCCTCCCTGGTGACCCCACACCCCTGGTCCCGGCCACCACCACCTGGGGCTCGCCTGGCAGGACCTGTGCAGAGTCTGGAGTCCTGACAGACGCTGTGAGACCTCACCTGCCAACAGGATGTCCAGGGGGTCACTAGGGGCCGACCATTCAGAGGAGAGGTTGTATCCACCGTAGCACTTGTACCGGCCCCCATGGGAGGGTCTCACCCGGCCCAGGTAGAAGGTTGCCCCCGAGAGCCCAGGCTGGGTCTGCCGGCTAAGCCGCCGTGGAAGGTCAGGTGCCCCCTCCTTGGACAGAGCGAATTTGTCGTAGCCGACATCAGAGTGACACTGGAAGGTCAGCCTCTGTCCAGAGGTCACGACAGTGTCCTGCTGGGTCAGGAGGGAGGGCTTCCCCGACACACCTGGGAGAGACCAGCCGTGGATGGCAGGGGCTGCTTCTCCCCAAACCTCCCTTCTCCCGTCCTGATCCCCAGGTCTCACCGTCCATCACGGTCAGTGACGCTGACCTGCGAGTCCCCGTGGTCCCCTCACCCACCCTCTCATTGGGGCTCCCCTGGGAGCAGAGTCCGCGTTAACCTGTCTGGTGCCTCAAAACACAGATGGGGCAACAGTCAGACTTTCTCACCTGAGACCAGCAGCTCCAGGGGGTCACTGGGGACCGACCACACCTGGGGGGTGTTGCTGTAATAGCCGTAGCATCGGAACGTCCAGCTGAGGCTGGGGGTCACGGGGCCCACAGGGAACAGGGCCTGGGTCCCCCCATGGGGAGCTGGCTGGGAGCCCAGGGTCCAGGAGGGCTGGCGCTCTCCTTCCTTCATCAGGATGAACCTGTGGAATCCCATCCGTGAGGCACACTGGAGGGTCACATTCCCTCCTGAGGTCACGACAGGGCTGGGCAGAGCTGAGAGGCTGGGTTTGCTCTGGGATCCTAGGAGAGGAGGAGGGGGTGGTGTGAAATGAGGCTCAGATTCCCCACATTATCCCCAGGCTGGGCTGTGAGAGGGAGACCCCTGAACCCCCCCTTCCTGAGGGCAGAGCCTGGGGCTGGGACCCTGAGTGGGCTCGCACCTGTCACCACCACCAGCTCCAGGGGGTCACTGGGCTCTGACCAGCCAGTGGGACTGAGATAGTCACAGCGGTATCTTCCTGCATATATGTCTGCCATGTGTGTGATGGGGAATTTGACCTTGTCTTTGGATTCCAGTGGCTTCTGTCTGTCCCAGGTCTCTAACTCTCCCTCTTTATGTAGGCGGTACTCCTGGACTTCCAGGCCCCCCTGACACCAGATGGTCACAGATGTCCCCCAAGGCATCACAGAGCCTGGCTCAGCCCAGACAGTGGGTTTGGGGAGGGTCCCTGGAAGGAAACAGAGGCTGGGACACAGACCTTTCACACCTCCAGGTCCTAGCTCTGCCCCAAACCCCTAGACGTCCCCCTCGGTCAGCCCAGAACATCTGTTCTCCATTCCCTGCTGCCTGGTGGGTGGCCCCTGTCTCCAGTGAGGAGGTGGGACTGGGACCCCTGGGATCAGACTCACCTGTCTGGACTTGGATCCTGGAGCCCAGACTCAGCCCTGGAAGAGTGTCCCTGTGAGAGGTTTGCCCCAAATCCTAGAAGATCCTCTCCTCCTGTGAGCCTCCTCAGCCAGGGTCTCCGACAGACCAGGGCCTGTCTGTGGGGTGGGTCCCTCCCAGACTAGAGTGTCCCCTCTCCTCCTCAGATCTCACCGAGACAGAGCAGAGCTGTGAGGGTGGGGGTCATGGCGTCTCCTCTCTTTGGTTCCGGCTGTGCAGATGGAGGGTCGACTGTGACCGCGGGACAGACAGACACAAAGGGTGTGGCCATGCGGTGGCCAGTTCTGCCTGTCATGGTGTTGTCACGTGAGCAGCCCCACAGGAAGGGGAACAGTCAGTCCCTCCCCTGAGCCCTGCTTTGGTGTCCATGACGGTGCGTCTGGTGGACTTCCTAAGGCTTCCTATGATATCTCATCCAGGTGAGGAGACCAGGGCAGGTCCTTCCCTCCCAAAGCCTCCCCATGGGGTCTCCTTTTCCCCAGCACACCCCTGGGCCCTCACCATGGATGGGTCCCCAGACCCAGAGCTGCTGCAGGGGACATGGGTTCCTGCTGTGCTGGGGAGCTCATGTCAGCACAGACACTCATGTGACATCTATGAATGGCTCAGGTCAAGGTCATGGTGACAATGAGCCCAGAAGAGATATACGGGCACATGGGGAATGGAACACTACCCCGCTCATGGCCCCGGAGTGTGGGCTCTCTTTATGACACTGCCTCCAAGGACTTCTCTGTTTTGCTTGGATACTGTCCACCTCTGGCCTTGCTGGGAACATCCCAGACCGCCCGTCCTGGCTTCTTGGTGCCCCTTGTTCCTGGGGCTGAGCTGACCTCCTCACCCTGCGGTCTGTGTGCGAGCATTAGGAGACGTGTATTTGGGCTAGAGCTCTGATTTTGCAGGAAAGCGGATCTTCACCGAACTATTCTTGGACTGTCCACTGCCAGCCTGACCTTGGGCGGCGTGTCCTTGCTCTGCTCCTCAGTTCCCATCTGCTGATGTCGTCCTGAACTGCACCCCCCAGAGTGAGTGTGGGGATTGGGTGTCGGGGTCATGGGAGGGATGGGGAGCTGTGAGTTTCCAGACCAGGTAAGACGAGCATGGGCTGGGGGTCCCTCATGGTGATGGGGTCCCGGGTCCAGACTCTGCATCCAGGTGGCTGGTTCGTGTGCCCGCTGGAGACCTTGTCTGCTCTGAATACCGGATTGCTGCCCACAGCACATCTGAACTATGCAGACACAGAGACATGCAGGTAAAGGGGAAATGAACTTCTCCAGAAGCAATTGGAACCCCAGCAGAGGCAGAGAACTAAGCTGAGTCCCCGCTGCTGCCTGGGACCTCAGAGGGCTGGTAGGGATGATTTTCCACCTGTGTGGATGCAGAGGGGTTCCCCAGGGTCCTCTCAGTGGGGAGCACTCAGGGCTCCAGGAGAAGGTTGGTCCACAACCTCTTGAGAAACAAGAAGGTGTAACTGTCCCGCAGAACAATGTATTACTTAAAATATAACCCATGGGAAATTTTACTAGTTACCAAGTACATTTAGATGCAGTCTCAAGAAAAATACATACCGGCATCAGGCCTCTGGGGAAGAGGACGATATAAGGCCTTGAAGCAGAGCAGCTGGGGATGCCGGGTAGCTCATGCTTCAGTTTTTGGTTATCTCCACTCCCCGACCCCCTGCCCAAGAGGGCCTGTGACTAGTTAGATAAGTCCTTTTTTTCTTTCTTTTCAGCCTAACAGTATTCATTGTTTTTGCACCATACCCAGTGTTCCATGCAATCCGTGCCCTCTATAATACCCACCACCTGGTTCCCCCAACCTCCCATCCCTCGCCACTTTAAACCCCTCCGATTGTTTTTCAGAGTCCATAGTCTCTCATGGTTCACCTCCCCTTCCAAAGTCCTTTGAGTGTGCTTGTTCAACTCTAAACTTTATACTACTTTTACAGACATATTTTGCCCTCCTTGTTTATCTACAAGGCATGTGACTAGTGTTTGGCCTTCTTCAGCTCTTCTGTTGGTTACTGTTTGTTTCTATCTAATAAAAACGGGACTGAGGAGTTGCTCGGGGTGACAGTCTTCTCTACTGTTGTCTCCTGCGCCCTTTCTCTTGCAGCTGACTTGTTTGTGCCTCATTCTTCTCCCGTGCGACGCCAGGAAGCAGCAAGTGGCGACTGAACAGGGACCAGAAATGAAACTGGAGAAGAAACCCCAATGTGAGTTTTGCACGGCCGTGCCTTTTTCCCGCTGGTGAGTTGTGAGTACTTATCGCAGGGTATGGGTAGTCTAGAGAGCACAAACGATTATCGCCCTTACGTTTGCTTACTGAGACGGCTCCTAAAGGCGGGAAGAGCAAAAGTCAGAGGTGGCCAACTAATGGAGCTTTTAAAAGTAATTTAAGAACATTGCTCCTGGTTCCCTATATTAGGGACTTTAGATTTACAAACATGGGAAAAAAGTAGGTCATGAGTTAAAACTTTTGCAAGCTAAAGGAAAACCAATTCCAATTATTATATGGTCTACTTGGACCCTCATTCACTCTGTTTTGGAGCCTTTACAAACCCCTGGTTTGGAGAGTGATAATGAATGTTCAGGAGAAACTAAAAAAGAGGAACCTGAACATGCCATCCAGGAGGAGAAAGAAATTACTAAGGCCACCGTAAAGGAATATATAAGGGAGGAATCTCCTCCTCCTCCTCCAATAACAGAACAAAAGGTGCAAATGGCACTGTCACCATCGGCCCCACCATCCTATAAGAAGGCACCATTTAGTGAAAAAGATGAAAAAATACATGCTGTCAGCCATTCAGAAAGGCCTCCTTGAAGCACAGTGAGCGGGAGACCTAGATGCCTTACATTTTAATTTCCCAGTTATTATTAGAGAACATGTCGCTCCAGGACATGATCCTAACAACCCTAATGGTATCTGTGAGACCAGGCATGAGCCTTTTTCCCTTCAAATTATTGAAGGAACTAAAACAGGCAGTACAAAACTATGGAGTTAATTCTCTATTTACAATGGGAATCACTCAAGGCATCGCAGAAGGCAATTGACTCATTCCGATTGCTTGATCATTGTTAGCAAAAACAGTTCTATCTTCAAGTGAGTTCTTGCAATTTATTTATTTATTTTTAAATTTTTAATAAATATATAATGTATTTTTAGCCCCAGGGGTACAGGTGTGTGAATTGCCAGGTTTACACACTTCACAGCACTCACCACAGCACACACCCCTCCCCCCAATGTTTATAACCCCACCACCCTCTCCCAACCCCTCCTCCCCCCAGCAACCCTCAGTTTGTACTGTGAGAATAAGAGTCTCTTATGGTTTCTCTCCCTCCCGATCCCATATTGTTTCATTTATTCTTTTCCTACTCCCCAACCCCCCATGTTGCATCTCCACTTCCTCATATCAGGGAGATCATGTGACAGTTGTCTTTCTCCGATCAACTTATTTCGCTAAGCATAATACCCTCTAGTTCCATCCACGTCATTCAAATGGCAAGATTTCATTTCTTTTGATTGCTGCATAGTATTCTGTTGTATGTGTATACCACATCTTCTTTATCCATTCATCTGTTGATGAACATCTAGGTTCTCTCCATAGTTTGGCTATTGTGGACATTGCTGCTATAAACATTCAGGTGCACATGCCCCTTTGGATCAATACATTTGTATCTTTAGGGTAAATACCCAGCAATTGCTGGGTCATAGGGTACCTCTATTTTCAACTTTTTGAGTTCTTGCAGTTTAAAACATGGTGGCAAGATCATTCAGAAACAGCAACTGCCCATAACAGAGCTAGTAATGTTCCTATTTCCATGGAGCAGTTCATAGGTGTTGGGCCATGGGCCTGGGCGCAAGACCAGGTACAAATGAATGAACAAGCTATTGAGCAGCTCTGGCATTGTTGTTTGAGAGCCTGGGAAAGAATAGAATCTCAGGGAGAGAAGTGCTCTTCTTTTCAAAAGGTGGTACAAGGTTCAAAAGAACACTATACTGATTTTATTGTGAGATTACAAGAGGCTGTCAAAAGACAGATAAATAATCTGGAGGCTGCTGATACCAGTCTTCAGCTGTTGGCTTATGAGAATGCTAATGCTGATTGTAAGAAACTGATAGCACCCTTTAAAGCAAGGGAACACTGCTGGATTATATTAAGCTATGCGAAGGAGTAGGAACAGAGACCTATAAAGCTGATTTGTTAGCTCAAGCAATGGCTACTCTGACCACAGGAAAATTTCAAGGACGATGTTTCAACTGTGGGCAAGCAGGGCATAATAAAGCTCAGGGTAGGCAAAAAGGAAAATTCCTTCCACCAAATGTAAAAAATAAATCACCTGGTCTCTCTCCTAACTGTAAAAAGGGAAATCATTGGGCAAGTCAATGTCATTCCAAATTTAGCAAGGATGGATCCTGCCTTCAGGGAAACTTATTTTGGGGCAAGCCTTCAGCCCCAAAAAACAAGGGGGCCAATTCTCCCTTAATGCCCAGCTTTCAAACAAATGTACTGTTTCATATTTATTACATGCTATGGCTTGTAGTGCTGGATTAGATATCCCCATTCCCAAAGATTATCTCTTAATGCCTACCAAGCTTCCTGCTAAAATTCCAACTAATATTTATGGCCCTTTACCAAAGGGAAGCACTGGGTTACTTTTGTGGGAGATCTGGCCTTACTTCAAAGGGAGTACTAGTTCATACTGGCATTATTGATTCAGATTATACTGGTGAACTTTCAGTGATGTATACTACTGCGGCTCCATACCATTTTCAAAAAGGAGACTGAATTGCCCAGTTGCTACTTGGGCCCTATCTACAGGGTCAGTCTAAAAACAAACAAAGAAACTCCAATGGGTTTGGAAGCACTGGGAAAACTGGAGCATATTTGACCGAGAAAATTTATCAAGATAGACAAATTTGTCATCCTAAAATACAAGGAAAGGAATTTTCAGGTCTAACTGATACTGGAGCTGATGTCTCTATCACAAGCTCATTACATTGGCCTAAAAAATGACCTTATAATTCCTCTTCTATTACTATTACGGGATTATGGCAGGCTAGCAATGTGTGTCAGAGCTCCAATATTCTTTTCTGAGAAGGACCTGAGGCTCAAAAGGGTTATCTGCAGCCATATATTGTAGACTTACTCATTAACCTTTGGGGGCGAGATTTACTAAATCAATGGGAAGCCTCTCTGGTTATACCTTCCCCTAAGGAGGATTACCAGATTTTTCACTGAGGGCCGCTGCTCCTGAACCCATTAAGTTACATTGGAAGAAGGACAAACCTGTTTGGGTGGAGCAGTGGCCCTTAACACCAGAGAAACTACTTACTTTATAAGCCCTGGTCGAGGAACAGATAAGAAAAGGGTATATTGAAGAATCTCACAGTCGTTGGAATTCACCAGTCTTTGTTATTAAGAAAAATCAGGAAAATGGAGAATTTAACAGAACTTCGTATGGCTAATTCTGTTATCCAGCCCATGGGGTCTCTCCAACCTGGATTGCCTTTGCCTAATCTAGTCCCACGCAAATGGCCAATAGTTATCATAGATTAACAGGATTGCTTTTATACTATACCACTTGTTAAGGAAGACTGTCTCCGTTTTGCTTTCACTATTCCCAGTGTAAATTTAAAAGAACCAGACAAACGATATCAATGGAGAGTTCTACGACAGGGAATGTTAAATAGCCCCACTATGTGTCAGGAGTATGTGGCAAGAGTTATATAGCTGGTTAGAAATCAACTTCCACAAATTTATCTCATCCATTATATGGATGATATATATATTTTTTTAAAGTTTTTTTTTTTTAAGATTTTATTTATTTGTCAGAGAGAGAGCGCGAGCGAAAGTGAGCACAGGCAGACAGAGTGGAAGGCAGAGTCAGAGGGAGAAGCAGGCTCCCTGCGGAGCAAGGAGCCCGATGTGGGACTCAATCCCAGGACGCTGGGATCATGACCTGAGCCGAAGGCAGCTGCTTAACCAACTGAGCCACCCAGGCGTCCCATATGGATGATATATTATGTGCAGCCTCTGATAACATGCAATTGCAGGGGGCATTTAAAATGCTTCGATTACAATTTGAAAAATACAAACTAATTATAGTTCCGGAAAAAATACAAGTCACTACACCTTTCTCATATTTGGGCTTCATTATGGATAGGACCTCAGTTAAACCACAGAAAGTTCAAATCTGTAGAAATAAAATTACAACCTTGAATGATTTGCAAAAATTATTGGGAGCCATTAATTGGATAAGACCTAAAATTGGAATTCCCACCTATGCTTAGCAGCATCTATTTGCCTCTTTAAAGGGAGATCCTAATTTAAACAGCCCTAGTACCCTATCAAAAGGGGCCTTAAAAGAATTACAATTTGTTGAAAGCCAGATTCAATCAATGCAAACAGAGTCCAGCTTGAGATACCATTAGATCATCTCATTTTTCATACCCCACATAAATGCATGGGATTAATTATTCAGGAAAAACTAATCATAGAATGGGTTTTTCTTCCAAATAATACTGTTAAAACACTCACTACCTATATAGACCATATTGACAGTATTATTCAATTAGGAAGAAAAAGAACCCGCCAAATACAGGGATATGATGCGCAGGTTATTGTTCTGCCTTTAAATAAGACACAAATTGAAATGGCATTCCAAAATAATTTAAATTGACAAATTGCCCTTAGAGGCTTTCCTGGAAACACTTCTTCTCATTATCCCTCTTTACCTGTTGTTTCCTTTTTAAAACATACCGCTTTTGTCCTTCCTAAAATTACTTCTAAAAATCCAATAACAGATGCCCCTACTTACTTTTCTGATGGCTCTGTCAAAGGCAAAGCCTGTTATAATGGTCCTACCTCAAAGGCCATATCTACTATCGGTATCTCAGCACAGAAATCAGAATTAATGGCGGTTATTACATTGTTTCAAGATGTTTCTTCTGCATTTAATCTGTTATCTGATTCTTTATATACAGTGTATGTTTTACAGCATATTGAAGCTCCTACTATTTCTACACTGATGTCTCCCTCCACTCATTATTTCATCATTTACAATCCCTTATTCATCAGGGCTCTGCCCCTTTCTATGCTACTTATATCTGACGTCACACTGGACTTCCTGGGCCATTAACCAAAGGTAATGAAATAGCTGATTCTCTTGCTTTCTCAGCTTTTCAGGAAGCTTCTGATTTTCACTCTCTTACACATGTAAGACTTCATTGACTTCAACACAAATTCCCTATCGCTAAGGAACAAGCAAATTCTATTGTCCACTCCTGCCCTTCTTGTGCTGCCATCAATCTGCCTACACAGCCAGCGGGCATCAACCCACGAGGCATAACAGGCAATGAAATATGGCAGATGGTTGTTACTCACATCCCTTCATTTGGGAAACAATCCTTTATTCATGTTACTGTAGACACATATTCTTGCTTCATATGGGCTACAGCTCAAACAGGAGAAACTGCTGCACATGTTGTCAGACATCTCCACTCTGCCTTTGCAGTCATGGGAATGCCCAAAGCTATAAAAACTGATAATGCACCTGCTTAGGTTTCCAGTAAGCTTCAATCCTTCTGTAATTTATGGAATATTAAACATTCCACTAGCATCCCATATAATCTTCAAGGACAAGGAATTGTAGAGTGGGCTAATCAAATATTAAAATTACAGCTTCATAAACAAAAAGAGAAAATACAAGGTCCTTCTCAAGAAATATTAGCACAACTTTTATTTACTCTTCTTTTTTGAATCGTGATGATAAAAACACTGCATCAATAGAAAGACATTTTAGTAAAGAAAAACAAGACAAGACCTATCCTCCAACCTGGTGGAAAATTATTACTTCTAATCAATGGCTCCCTGGTAACTTAGTTACCTGGGGAAAGGGATATGCATGTGTATTACCCGACGATTCCGTCGAGCCCAAGTGGGTGCCCTTTCATTTCATAAAGTTTCGTCATGAGCAAGAGGAAAAGATTCGGATTTGAACCAGTCCCACCTACCATCAGCTTTGAGGGTCTCACCTTAAAGAGCACTCAGATCACAATACCTGGGACAGACAGAGCAAGGATTCAACTTGGGGCCAAGAAAGCAGAGGCAGTTCTGGAGAATGAGCAGCGTCCTTTCGCCCCTGACAACATGGTGGTAACTATGATGGCTCTCCTCACGGTAGCCGTAAGTCTTCCTGAGTGTTATGCACAAATAAATAACTTTACTTATTGGGCTTATATACCCAATCCTCCCCTTCTCCTTCCAGTAGAGTGGGGAGAAGATATAATACCAATTTGTTTGAGTGCCTCAAAATGGGTACCTGGAATTTTGGATCCTAGATTGCCACGATTGTCACTAGAGGAGGGCAGAAATATTAATCTTACCTTAGGATATAAAAATAGACTAATATGTATCAACAATCATTCCAGTTGTCTTATCCCTGATGATCAAAGATGGTCGATGGACTTTCCTCCTGATAATTATCTGACTGAAGTTCAGTTACATTTACTCTCCACTAGAGGATTCCTAGCCAATGAATATCAGGGTCCTAGCTATAGCACAGCAGCACCCCCTATTCCCGAACTCAAACTGACACAAATGTGGTCTGATGAGGGAATTCACTCTTTATGGGAGGATTGTGGAGCTCCTCACCCCAGTATTGTTATTAATGATTCCTATGGAATTGTATGGGACTGGTCCCCTAAGGGGATGGCAGTCACCAGTTGCACTGGGAGACCCTGTTCCTCTCATCGAAATTTAAAATGGCAAGTTTTTGATGATCTCATTTTACCACAAACCTTAACCTCAGGAGATGCGCCTCTGGCCTGGCTTGGGCAAGGACTTTCCATGCCATCCCCTTTTGTGAATTATCATAAAAAACAAAAGAATTTATGGAAAGTCACCACTGCTTTAAATCACATAAGAGTTTGGGATGGCTCTTACATTTGTCAGTCTAATAACTATGCATTCTTTTTCCTAATGAAAGAAGAATGGGTAAAAGCTTGTGTTAGAGATCCCTATGTTTTTGTTATTGGAAAAATGACTTTTGATCATAAAAATAGAGAAATAAACTGATGTAAAATGTTCACCTGTGTGGATGAGAATGTTTATGCAGACAATTCTATCATTCTTATAGCTAGAAGAAGAATAGGCATCTGGTTACCAGTGAAACACCACCGTGTTTGGGAAAGCTCTCCAGATATGCATGTACTTTTAACTGGGTCCATAGAACAAAAAGATTTCTTGGGTTGCTTATAACAGCTATTTTAGGAATTATTGCCATTACTGCTACAGCTACCACCACAGGAATAGCCTTGCATCAAAATGTACAAACCACACAAGTTGTACAAAAGTGGCACGAGAATGCTAGCAAAGCTTGGAATCAACAAATGATCATAGATCAAAAATTAGATGAAGGTATTTCTGATTAAGAAGCAGCCATGAGGACGCCTGGGTGGTTCAGTGGGTTAAGCCGCTGCCTTCGGCTCAGGCCATGATCTTAGGGTCCTGGGATCAAGTCCCGCATGGGCTCTCCTCAGCAGGGAGCCTGCTTCCTCCTCTCTCTCTCTCTCTGCCTGCCTCTATGCCTACTTGTAATCTCTCTCTGTCAAATAAATAAATAAAATCTTAAAAAAAAAAAAAAAGAAGCAGCCATGATATATATAGGAGATGATCTTCAAAATATAAAGCTTAGGCTTCACATTTTATGTGACTGGAATGTTTCTTCCTTCTGTTTTACTTCCCATGCCTATAATGAATCAGAAATATCATGCAGCAAGATTCGCTGTCATATCACTAATCATTATGGTGATAATCTAACTTTAGATATTAAATGACTTCAAGATACTACTCAAGGCATTACTCACTCATCATTACAATCAGTTCCAGGAGTCAGTGTTGCACAAAGGATTAACGATATTCTGTCTAATTTAACCTTTTTACTTGGATCAAACCAACTGGTCTCAGTGTTATAGGTGGAATGATTATTCTTTTTTTAAATTTATTTTTTATTTATTTTCAGCATAACAGTATTCATTATTTTTGCACCACACCCAGTGCTCCATGCAATCCGTGCCCTCTATAATACCCACCACCTGGTACCCCAGCCTCCCACCCCCCGCCCCTTCAAAACCCTCAGATTGTTTTTCAGAGTCCATAGTCTCTCATGGTTCACCTCCCCTTCCAATTTCTCCCAACTCCCTTCTCCTCTCTATCTCCCCATGTCCTCCATGCTATTTGTTATGCTCCACAAATAAGTGAAACCATATGATAATTGACTCTCTCTGCTTGACTTATTCTACTCAGCATAATCTCTTCCAGTCCCGTCCATGTTGCTACAAAAGTTGGGTATTCGTACTTTCTGATGGAGGCATAATACTCCATACCGTATATAGACCACATCTTCCTTATCCATTTGTTCGTTGAAGGACATCTTGGTTCTTTCCACAGTTTGTTGACCGTGGCCATTGCTGCTATGAACATTGGGGTACAGATGGCCCTTCTCTTCATTCCATCTGTATCTTTGGGTTAAATACCCAGTAGTGCAATGGCAGGGTCATAGGGAAGTTGTATTTTTAATTTCTTGAGGAATCTCCACACTGTTCTCCAAAGAGGCTGCACCAACTTGCATTCCCACCAACAGTGGAAGAGGGTTCCCCTTTCTCCACATCCCCTCCAACACATGTTGTTTCCTGTCTTGCTAATTGATTATTCTTTTTATTGCTATAATCTTTTTATGCTTAGTCCTCAGACACACGCAAAAATCCCTCCAACGACTGATGGATCAAGAAGTTGCTAAATCAACTTTTCTACTTCTGTACAAACAAAAAGAAGGAAATGTAACTGTCCCTCAGAACAATGTATTACTTAAAATATAACCCATGGGAAATTTTACCAGTTACCAAGCACATTTAGATATAGCCTCAAGAAAAACACATACTGGCAACAGGCCTCTGGGGGAGAGAATGATATACGGCCTTGAGGCGGAGCAGCTGGGGATGCCCTGGCTCGCTCAGTGTGGATCTCCACCTGCCTCATTTTTCCGTTATCTCCCCTTTCCCCCCGGAGAGCACCTGTGACTAGTTAGATAAGTCCTTTGAATGTGCTTGTTCGACTATAAACTTTATACTGCTTGACCAGAAATATTTTGCCCTCCTTCTTGTTTATCTACAATGTGTATGACTAATGTTTGTCCTTCTTCAGCTCTTCTGTTGGTTACTGTTTCTATCTAATAGAAGCGGGACTGAGGACTTGTTCTGGGCAACAGCCTTTTTTACTGTTGTCCCCTGCTCCCTTTATCTTGCAGCTGACTTGTTTGTACCTCATTCTTCCTCCTTGTGCCATCATGAAGTGGCAAGAAGGGATTCAGGACTGATTGCCTTAACACCCAGAGGGGGCTTTCTGTCCTAGCACTGGAATCTTACACTCACACAAGGGGAAGCGGTTGCCAAGGGCAGAAACCACTGTGGGCATGCCCACTTTGCCATGCTTAAGTCCTAGAGAAGCTATAGGAGGAACCTGTCTGGAAAATCAGGTGAGCGGAAATTCAGCCTTCCAACAAGGGTCACCACAAGAAGGAATCCTAACAACAAGAAAGAGCCCTACAAAAGACAAACGTAATGCTCATTAAGAATGCTCTCACTGTACATCTGAAAGTAGAATGCTAGGAAGATACAGAGTTATCTTAAGTGAAGGCTGTGTTTAAACGTCTGAGAGAAAAAGGAGGACGCTGACTTTTTGAGACAAGAGGCAATTGTAGAAATGAATTAGAAATCTTAATGGTGGGCACCTGGGTGGCTCAGTGGGTTAAAGCCTCTGCCTTTGGCTCAGGTCATGATCCCAGCATCCTGGGATGGAGTCCCACATTGGGCTCCCTGCTGAGCATGGAGCCTGCTTTCTCCTCTCCCTGCCTGCCTCTCTGCCTACTTATTATCTCTGTCTGTCAAGTAAATAAGCAAAACCTTAAAAAAAAGATAAAAATGAAAAGCTAAACAGGAAGCTAGAACAGAATATTGAAGAATTTTTCCAGAAAGTGGAATATCTAGACCAGAAAAGGAAATTTCAGGCACTTGAGGTAGAATGAAGACGACCAAGGTCACAGGTAGCATGTCAGGAAGAAAGACCTGATAACGTTGTCTGCCAACAGCCTAAGAGGTAAGTAGTTGAGCATTTTCCACAGATGAGGAAAGACCATATAAATGGTAGTGGACACATATTTAAAAATAAAACCCGTATCTTGATACTTCATAGTAAAATGCAGAAATCCAGGGTACATTAGCTTTTAAAATTCTACATTTTATCATACATTTCAACATAGTTAATGTTATTTGTGAATTTCACCTCAATTGAAAAATATGTAATGAGGGCTGGTCTGGGCCACCAAAACTTCCTGAAACTCCTTCCTGAGGAAAATGCAAATATCATTCAGAAAATGAGGTGCTCACTCAAAGGCAGAAAAAGGTTTCAGAAGATACTGAAAATCATCGCCAAGGAATTCATTATTGGGAAAGGATTTTACACTGATCCAGGTTTCTAGTGAGGGCGAACATGAGAACACCGGCAGAGACAGATTCCTTTGTTCTGGGACCAGGAGACATATCTGCCCTGTTGGGACTCCAGTCCCCTCACTCAAGTCAGCGTGTCAGGCTGTGCCTTCAGGAGAGATGGAGAGGAGCTGTGGGTTAGATCCTCAACCACCAGTTGGCTTTTCCCTCCAAACAGTTGGGTCTTGTCCTTTCCTTAGGGTGAGAAGATGTTAAGAAATATCTAGATAAAGAAAGACAACCATACCTGCCAGAGGAAATCTTAGCAGTGATTTCCGAAGTCTTCCATATCACCCAGTCCTTTCTAAACTTCATATAATTAAAGAAAATTTTTAAAAGATTTTATTTATTTATTTGACAGAGAGAGATCACAAGTAGGCAGAGAGGCAGGCAGAGAGAGAGAGGAGGAAGCAGGCTCCCCGCTGAGCAGAAAGCCCGACTCGGGACTTGATCCCAGGACCCCGAGATCATGACCCGAGCCGAAGGCAGCGGCTCAACCCACCGAGCCACCCAGGCGCCCAATTAAAAAAAATTTTAAGTGTAGTATCTATTTTGAAAACTTGTTTTTACTAATAAAATGTCCTTTTAAAAATTCAAATTCAATTAACCAACATGTAGTACATCATTCATTTCAGATGTAGAGCTTAGCTATTTATCAGTTACATAGAACACCCAGTGTTCACTTAAAAAAAAAATCATCATGCTAGTTTGTTCTAGTGTGTAGAAGAGAAATTGTCACTCCTGAGACCTGGATTTTTTTTACTGTGTTATGTTAGTGACCATACAGTACGTCATTAGTGTTTGATGGACTGTTCCATGATTGTTGTTTGCAGATAACACCCGGTGCTCCATGCAGTGCATGCCCCCCTGAATACCCATCACCAGCCCCCCAAAACCTTCAGTTTGTTTCTCAGAGTCCATAGTGTCTATTTGTTTCTCTGATTCCCTCCTTCACTTTTTCCTTTCCTTCTCCTAATGTGCCCCATGTTACTCCTTATGTTCCACAAATAAGTGAAACCATATGATGATTGGCTCTCTCTGCTTGACTTTTTTCACTCAGCATAATCTTCAGTCCCATTCATGTGGATGTAAAAGTTGAGTATTCATCCTTTCTGACGGCTCACTATGGATATTCCATTGTATATATGGGCCACATGTTCTTTATCCGTTCATCTGTTGAAGGGCATCTTGGCTCTTTCCACAGTTTAGCTATTGTGGATATTGCTGCTATGAACACCTTATAAACATGTAAATTTATAGTGTAAGGTATTGATTGACACATACTGCAAGGTGATTACCACCACGTCTTTAACTAATACCTGTTGCATTTTTCTCCTCCTCACATGGGAGAGACCACTGTAATCATGACTTCCTAACTCTGCATTCAGTGAATTCCCACAGGCGGCTTCAAGTTGGCCACAGAGCGAGTATTTTCACCAAAGAAATCAATAAAGGCCTTAAATCAGGACTTTTGCAAGAATGGCATTTTCTTTTTTTTTTATTTTTTATTTTCAGCATAACAATATTCATTATTTTTGCACCACACCCAGTGCTCCATGCAATCTGTGCCCTCTGTAATTCCCACCACCTGGTACCCCGACCTCCCACCCCCACCCCTTCAAAACCCTCAGATTGTTCTTAAAGCCAGTTGACCCACAGCTTGTGGTTCTCACTACACACACTGGATGCTCATCCCAAGTGATGATAACACTGGAGAAATTGTATCATTTATCATGTGATGAAGAGGGAATGTCTTGTGGGCCCAGATTCTTCTTTTCCAGAATGATTTTCAATGTATTTTTTCCAAACTGGACTTGCTGTGCATCCATCTGTTCAGTATTTAAAACAGAATCTGTGTTCTGAGCTGAAGAGTACACACACTGGAGAATTGAGGAAAAAGCATTCCACGAAACTGGACCAGAGAAAAAGGGTGGAGCCAGAGCTACTGGGGGGGATTAGCCTCAAGTCATAGGGTTGAGGAAAGAAGGAAGCTAGTCCAGAAAGTGTCAAGGAAAAGTCACAGAGAAATTACTACAATTTAATTGCCGAAGAGGCGCCATAGCACCGACCCAGACATTTTCCTGCACCCAAGCCGTGTTAACACCCAGAATATTCTCAGTAGAATGTTTCCCCAACTTATGCACAGATATTCTTCCAGAAACTCTTGGTATCATTCATTCCATTTCAAAGTTCTACTTCATTGTCCGTCTTCTCACTCTCACGTGTATGTCCCGGCTGCATCTTGGGGTCTTCCCTGACGGTGCCGAGCTTGAAAGAGCAGCACCCCGAGAACCATCAGGATCAAGGCAGAGATCCCCAACCGGATAAGATTCTCCATGGTGTAATCGTGGCTGTTTGACACTAGAGACCGTGGACAAAGAGATTGTGGTGGTCAGAACGTGTTGACGTGACCCTGGCAACCTACATGTCCACCTTTCTGCATTTATTGACAGAATGTGTCCCTGTGAGCCCCTCACATAACTCAGAATTCCTCCTTATTCATCCATTCTGGAGGCTGACTTGTTTTGTGGTTCTCTGAGGGCACCAGCTACACCTGAGAGGCCAAAACAGAGCCTGTGGTTGGGGAGACTTAGATACTTAAGTAATCTCTTTTCTCTTCTCCAGGGAGTCCCTGAAACTTGCTAATACCATCTCAATCCTTTAAGTGAGCGTCTCTAGAGTCTCACCCTCCATCTAATTAGGAAGCAATAATAAACATGGGAAGCTTCATTTTTATCCTGAGGACCAGGAACATGGACGAGTGAAAAGCAGGGTCCACCTTTTCATTCCTGTACATCTGCTAACTCCTTCTGGTCCCTGAGTTGGGATTATATATTTCTACATCACTTTCCATCTTTATCTATATATGTGTTCTTTTTTGAAAATAACATGTGATCTGACGAACACTGGCTGTTATACACAGCTAATGAATCATTGAACATTACACCAAACACTAATAATGTACTTATATGTTGGCTAATTGAACTTAATAAAAATAAATGGTGGATTATATAGCACACATCAGGCATTTTTCTATGAGCAAGGATTCCCATAATTCACATCACTGCTAACCATTCACTCAATGTGTTGTCTAGATATGAAGGCGGATGAGAAACAGACAAAAAAACAAAACAAAACAAAACAAAACAAAAAACCACAACCTCCCCGATAAAAGATAAAAGAAAAAAGTCAGATGGGCACATGGACGAACATACAGAGATCTGCCTCCAAGTATCTAGAAATACCAGGTACCTCTAGGGTGGGGGAGGGAATGCTAGACATGAATTCTTATGGAAGATGTTTTGGAGGATGGCCTGATCCGCTGACACATTGGTGCTCATGGAAATTGGGTAGAAATCCCGCCTTTCTTTCCTTTCACATCAGGCCAAGAGTTACTGATGGAGAAAGGGCACGTTCAGATACAGAAGTCCCAAGAAAGAGGAATTCCAGAACATCTCCCAGAGAACTCACTGGTACCAAATTTCCTATCTGGTTTAGTCTTTTGAAACCCAGGGTAGGATTCAACCTTTGGTAACTGGGAGAACAAAGTCTCGGATATGAATGGAGTTTTGTCAGTGTCTCAGTCAGGAGTGGCCGGTCCATCTCAGCTCGAGCTGCGACTACCAGGGACTCCCCAGCCTCCCAACCTAAAGATGAGAGTCACCCTTTACTGTGCTCTACCTACGGTGGGCCTGGTTCCACAGGTGCCGTGATAGTCTGACTTTCTACATAGCAGCACCCAGGACAGAGACAGCCAGCTCTTCTCTGCACCTGACCTGGGCTTCCTCAGGCTTTTCCTCTCCCACTAACACAGTGTGCCCCCACGATCTCAATGTTGCTGGAGACACGAGGCAACTATCCCCCCAACCCCCATCTCCAGGTCCATTGGGAACAACCCCTTTGTGAATATATGACGTATGGAGGATCAACTTAGTTCAGCCCAGGACTGGAGAGGCTGTGTGTGCTCTAGGCTAAGAGGACTCTGTTCCCAGCAGACACGAAGATGGTCTGTGGGGTGCAGGAGTGTAGAGTCCAAATGCTGCTTGGAGGAAGGGGGTGCTGTGGGGCTGTGCTGGGTCTTCTGTCCCACTCAGCCCTACTGCTCCTTGTCACCGCTTGTCTTTTATATTCTTTTGTCTCCTCCCTGCAGTCACCTAGTCCTCTGTCCCTCTGGTCAGGGTAAGACATGGAGAGGGCATGGCCCTGTCCGTCTTTTCATCCACCACAGAGAGGGGTAACCCAGTGGCTGAACTCCTTGTTGTCCCCTCCATCCCCTCCCAGCTCAGAGCTCTTCAGGGACAGGACTGTGACTCAAGCGTTAGAGCCGTCAATGGACATGGGGTGTGGGCTCCTAACCTGAGACCAGGAGCTCCAGGGGGTCACTGGGCTGTGACAACAGGTAGGAGGAGTTGCTGTTTGAGCTGTAGCACTGGTAGGTCCCCTCGAGGTCTGAGGTCACGGGACTCAGGGTGAAGTTGACCTGATAAGGTATTGCTCTGTCCTGCAGATGAAGGACCTGGGGAGGAGTGAGGGACCCCTCCTTGGAGAGGTAGAAGGTGTCAAACCAGATCTCAGAGCGACACTGCAGGGTCACGTTCTCTCCCCAGGACACTGAAGTCCCCGGCTGGGCTGAGAGGGACGGTTTCTCATACATTCCTGGGGGAGAGGAAGGTCGTGACATGTAAAGAGCCACCCCTCCCCACCTGCCCTTGACCCTGGGCTGGGGGGCCACCATCCTCTCCCAGGGACTCTGTGTGGGACCCCCTCTCAGCACCTCCCATCTCTCTGAGTGGTGTCCTTTATCTCCATGCCCCTCACTGTCCCTTTCTCAGTCCCTGTCTCTAGACCACATCCCACCTCAGCCTGTGCTCCTGGCCCTCTCCCTGGACCCCATCACCCAGGGGCAACCGTGGTCCCAGGCCCTGAGCAGACAGTTAGGACATGGGTCAGGGGGCTCCTCACCTGTGATCAGGACACCCAGAGGGGCACTGGGGGCCGACCAGGTGGAGGAGAGCTTGTGTCCACAGTAGCATCGATACCGGCCCCCGTGGGTGTGGCTCATAGGGCCCAAGAGGAAGTTGGGGCTGGGTTGCCCTTCTAGATGCTGGGGAGCTCTGAGTTTCTCGTCCTTGGTCAGAGCGAATCTGTCAAACCCGGTCTCTGAGTGACACTGAAGGGTCAGATTGTCTCCAGACAGCACCAGGGAGCCTGGCATGGCTGAGAGGGAGGGCGCCTTGTAGACACCTGGACAGCAGGGGACAGTGGTACTGGGGACACACTCCCTGCATGGCCCAGGGCCTGCAGTGAGGCTCTCATGGGCCCTCCCATGTTTGCCCACCTGCGGTTCTGGGCCCGGGACGACAGTGTCACTCATCCCCCATCAACCCCAGGGATCCACTGTGCATATAGCTTAGGTCAGTCATCGGGGTCCAGGAGGTAGATGGGGTGAGGCAGGGCCCCCTCACCTGTGACCTGAAGGTGCAGAGGATCACTGGGATGTGACCACGAATCCGGGTACGACTGGGGAGAAACGTAGCATCTGTAGGTCCCCGCATGGGCGGTGTTCACGGGGCCCACATGGAAGACCCCCTGCCCCCTCTCACGACGGAACGTCCACTCCAGGTGTTGGGGTGCATCAGCCTCCCGCTCCTTCAGCAGACGGAATGACCCCCGTGGCCACGATGAGCTACAGGAGAGGGACACGTTCCCTCCCAAGGCCACCACAGGGCCTGGGTTGGCTGAGAGGGAGGGTGCCTCATGCTGTCCTGAGGGAGAAGGAGGGAGCTGGTTACAGGGACCATTACCCCCACGGACCCCACAGGCCCCATGTACTGTGGGCTGTGAACAAGGGGTCCCCCTGAAGCCACAGTCTATTCCCTTCTGCCTGGAGGAGGGGCCCAGGGAGAGGGGACCAGCTCCTGCCCTCACCTGTCATTGCCAGAGGCAGGAGGTCACTCAGCTGTGACAAGATCTCCCCGATCTGATATAAACACTGGTATTTCCCTACATTGTGTGAGCTCATGGATGTAATGGAGAAGCCGGCCTTGTTGCTGGAATCCCGTGAGGTGTTCAAGGTCTCCAAGGGCACAATGAGCCTGTCTTTATACAGATAGTAGTCGTCAGCCTGCAGAGACGCCTGACACCAGATGGTCACACGGCTCCCCTTGGTGACCATGGGGCTGGGATCAGCCCAGATGGAGGGTTTGGGGAGGGTCCCTGGAAAGGAATCAGATGGAGAGTTGCAAGGGGGCCCTTTTCTCAGCTTCCCACCTGTCACCCGAAGGCCCCTCCCACATGAGTCACCATCAACCCTGACCCTGTGTGCCCCCCGGCTGCTCAGGGGGTTGTTGGTGGAGACAGGAGATCTGGGGAAGACTCACCCGTCTGTGCCTGGTCCCACAGGCCCCAACACAGCCCTGCAAGAGAGTTCCTGTGAGTGCTTCCCACACCCACACGCAGCTGCTCCAGGCCTGGTCTGGGCCCTTGGGTGCTGGGGTCACATCTGGGGCGAACACATCCTCCCCCAAGAAGTTCTGCCCCTACTGATCCTCCCCAGTCCTGAGGTCTTTCAGGGACTAGGACCTGGGGTTGATGATCCGGTCCCTCTTCTTTTCCAGAAAGCTCACCGAGGCAGAGAAGAACAGTGAGGGTTGGTGAGGCAACTTTTCTTGGCAGCTTGCCAGGCGCCATCTTTTAATGGTGGAGGCCGCCCTGGCCAGCGGCTGGCCTCCGACACTACTGATCCTCCCCAGTCCTGAGGTCTTTCAGGGACTAGAACCTGGGGTGGATGACCTGGTCCCTCTTCTTTTCCAGAAAGCTCACCGAGGCAGAGAAGAGCAGTGAGGGTCAGGGTCCTGGCGCTGCCTCCCATGATCCCCAGCAGTGCAGACAGCTTATAATGTCCCCAGCGTGTGCTGGACAGACAGATGCACAGGGTGTGGTACAACCCAGGCCCTGTGTTCCTGGTCACAAGTCCTAGAGGGGTGGCCTCACAGGAAGGGGAAGAACCCCCGCCAGGGCCACTGTCTGCTCTCCCTGAAGGGTGACCTGAGGGCAGTGGGTCTTGGGACCTATGAGACCAGACTGAGTCTGGTCTCCCCAGACCCCACTCTCTCTGATTTCTCCCCAGCAAGCCCAAGTCTAGAGAGCGACACTGGTTCCAGGACTCAAGGTTGAGGGAGGTAGGGCAGAGCCTGGGAATTGGCCCAATTTTAGTTTTACTTCCGCCCTGTCTCACACAGAGGCTGTATGACCTGGGCTGAGACACTTCCCTTTCCTGAGCTTCTGTCAGTGCAAGTTTTTGTCCTTCCTCTCACCATGCTGGCAATCAGCCCCTGTTTAGTAAGCAGTTTCCACATCCGGTCATGGTGCCAGGCACTGGGGACTCAATGGTGAGGGGACAGTCTTGTTCCTTCCCTGGATGCATGGGGCTGTGACAGTGACAGCAGATAATACAAACCCTTGAGAAAGGGAAATCAGCCCATAGTTTTTGTAAACCATAGAGGAGGAGAGAAACCGAGGACAGAGAGGCTCAGAGCCAGGTCACATCTCGCAAGCTTAGTCACAGGTGATGGGGACCCTCCGGGATGGAGAGTCCAGCACAAGATGGGGTGAGTGCAAGTGTGCTGAGTGGTGTCATCCTTGCCCAAGGTGCTGAACTCTCCTGAAACTGCATTCTCAGGGAGTGGGGAACCGCTTCCACACAGGCTCTTACTGCTCCACATGTGTTTCTGGATTTTACCTTCAGGAGCAGGAAAATCGCCAGCAAGGTAATGTGTGAACAGATTGCTGTTGTGAGGAGGTCGCCACTAGGGAGGCCGTGTTCTGCGGGAGGAGGGTGTGGTACCCAGCAGCGATGACACCCTCATCTTCGTTGGCTGCCTGATGAGCTGACTGGCATTCTAAGTGGTGTTTGTGGTTTCTTGTGAGCCGCTCACAGAATCCCAGGAACACAAATACATTTACAGTTGGTAGGAAGAGTCAGCGATGCTTCTTTTTTTGTTTTCATGGCCTAGGAGGTTTGGAAGGAGTCTGCTCTGTTGATATTGTCTCCACCATCACATCCCAGGAAGAAATGCATGTAGTTATGAGTGTGTGTGTGTGTGTGTGTGTGTGTGTGTGTGTGTAGAGGGGAGGTGGTGAACTGGGATGAGTTTGCTTCTGGGGAGGAGAGGGTCTTGCTGGGGCTGGAGAGGGTAGCTCAGTCTGGTTGTCAGCCCCTGGAGGGTCAGGTGTAGAGACTGGGTGTCTCTGGAGTAAGGTAGAGACAGGTGGGTGGGTTTTGTGCAGGGAAGGGGCAGTTTTGAGTAGGTATGGAGCCATGAGAGTAAGATAGTTCCTCAGGGAGTCAGGGCCTGGAGGAGAAACAAGAGAGGAAGGCTGATATGGTGGCTCCAACAGGACATCTCCAGTCTTCCACTGATCCTGATTGTGGTGTGGATGGGTTCGTGGAAGGAGGGCTCAGGGAAAGACCTTGTGGAGACATCATCATGAGTTTATTTCACTAGAGGAGCCATTGGGGCTCTCCAGGATTAGTGACCCCAGAGAAGGTTGGGAAACATGTTTATAGACTCAACTGACTCACAGAGGGAACCACCACTTGGCTCTGGACTTGGGTCTGTGTTTGTTTTCTTCACACACTATCTCTCTATCATGTTTTGTTTCTGGGACAGCACTACCTTCTCTCCAGCAAAACCTGAGTCATTCCTGCCTCCACATGGCCTCTTGTCCCCCAGGCATTAGCTCTTCTAGAATCTGTCTCCATGCCTTGTGCAAACCACTAGCTGGACACTGTTACTGCTTGTTAATACATTGTCAGCTGGTGGACATTTGATTGCCACCACCTTTTGTTCCTTGTGAGTACTTGTATGAACTCACTTGCATAATGTCTCCTCAATTATGTGGATACAATTCTCCTTCATGTCTGTTCTTCTTTTTTTTTTTTTAATTTTTTATTTTTTATAAACATATATTTTTATCCCCAGGGGTACAGGTCTGTGAATCACCAGGTTTACACACTTCACAGCACTCACCAAAGCACATACCCTCCCCAATGTCCATAATCCCACCCCCTTCTCCCAAACCCCCTCCCCCCAGCAACCCTCAGTTTGTTTTGTGAGATTAAGAGTCGAATAAATGAAACAAAATGGGATTGGGAGGGAGACAAACCATAAGTGTTCTTCTTTTTTAAGGATTTTATTTCTTTATTTGACAGAGAGAGAAATCACAAGTAGGCAGAGGCGGGGGGGGGGGGGGGAGCAGGCTCCCTGCTGAGCAGAGAGCCCAATTCGGGGCTTGATCCCAAAACCTGAGATCTTGTCCTGAGCTGAAGGGAGAGGCTTTACCCACTGAGCCACCCAGGTGCCCCTCATGTCTGCTTTTAATTGTGGTAATAAGAGAGCTTAACACGAGTTCAAGCCTCTTTACAGATTTGTCAGGACCCTATTGTTCACTCTAGGCGTGGAGTTGTATGGTGATCCCCAGAACTGTCTATCTTGCAGAACTACAACTTAGGCCCAGAAGTGGAATTTGTTGGTGACACAGTGTTTCTGAACTCAAGTTTTTAAAGATCTAGAATCTCTCAATTTCATGGGCCTGTGTTCTCCTGGCTCTCCCATGACTGAGAGTACACCTTACTATTTCATCCCATCTGGAGTCCTGGACCCTCAGTCTTGTGAGTTCACAGAAACTGGGCCAAGAGAAATAGAAGTAATCATTCCACATAAAATGCAAGGAAACCTGGGTGCACTTTAGGGCTATCAGAGTGGCATTAATGGGTTCTGGGTTGACTTGTACTGTTTTGTGACATCAGTTCTGCACATTCCTCGCCATTGGGCTCCTCACAGTGGGACCCTGAAGTTGCCTATGAAGGGAGGAGTTACACCAGAGATAATGGCCAAGGCCACGAGCCAGCATTTGGCACATGGATTTCTCAGAGGCAGCACAGACAGGCCATCTGGTGGAAGTGAAGGATGCTCGGAGGGTGTGGGGGCATCTCCTGGATTTATCTCTTTCAGGCTGCATCTTTTGATGCCAATTTGTGATTCATTCAAACAGCCTCCATTATTTGGACTGAAAGATGGAGACCCCTTCATGTACCTCAAGGTGTATGGTGATTGCAAGGGAGGAAAATGGGATAATGTGTTCACTGAGATTGGAACCAGAGCATGGCAGTGTATAGGAATGTAGACTGAAGTCTGCCATGCGGGTGTTAGCTGGTTGGGGGAAGATGAGAGCCAGTGAAGACAACTCACAAGTGGTTGGAAAGGGGAGTCCATAATTCAAAGGCAGAAGAGGGCATGCATTGTCCCTGCACTGGGAACCATGATTCCTCTTCCTCCTCACAATGACCTGCAGACAGTTCATAAGGCACACACCCCACATGCTCTTTCAGAACATTCTGGGCACACAAGATGTACTTCCCAGGCTCTGCTATTCTGATTATGGCATTGTACTCTCTTGTGTTTGCCTCCTGGCTGCATCTTGGGCTCTTCTCTCACTGTACCAAGCCTGAAAGAGGAGAATCCCGAGGATCACTAGGATCACAGCAGCCATACCCATGCAGATGAGAGCCTCCACTGTGTAATCTGGAGGTGTGGGAGGCTAGGAATTAAGGTAGAGAGGTCACAGAGGTCAGAGCAGATGAAAATCACCCAGGATCCTGGATGTCCACCCAGGGTACCTGCTTCCCCTTGACAGCACTTAACCATCCATGCCATCCCCATACCGTCCACTACTCCCCAGTGTTGGTGTCTGCCTTGTTTTGTGACGGGCTGATGGTATCAGTCACTTCTGAGAACCATAAAAGTATGGGGGGAAATAAGGTGCTGATGGGACTCATACTTGTCCTCTGGGCTCTGTGGTCTTCTACCTGCCCCACTTCTTGTGATAAATCTAATGCAGAGTCCCTAATGGACACTTTCTCTGCTGTTGAAGGATTGCCTCTGTTCTCATTGGATTGTCTGTCTCCTCATGTTTTATGAATTGAGGTTTTGCTTCTGAATCCCATTGGAGTAGAGTCTTCCTGTGTCCCCTAGCTCAGAAATTCAGTATGTTAAATCCTCTCTCAATGTAGAAATACTTGAGCTATTCAATTTCTGTGTTCATCTGGAGCATGTAAGCTACCTCTTGTGGATAGGAGAACTTGATCTTTTCACCATTTCAGGACCCAGTGTTCATGGATGAGAGGTTGCCCATGAATATATTGAAGGTGTATATTCATATTTATGTAATATGAATTAATATATATGAATATAGATATGAATACATTGGGAGAGAGAGAGATAATTCAGTGCATACCATATAAGTGTGTTAGTTATTTGAACTATCCTAGGTAGGATATCACCATCACCAACACCATCATCATCACCATCACCATCATCTCTATCATCATCATCACCACCATCATCATCACCACCACTATCACCACCACTACCACCACCACCACCATCATCACCACCACCATCACTACTACCATCCTCATCACCATGATGGTCCTCATAACCACCCCCATCCTCATCATCACTACCATCATCATCATCATCACTGTCCTCCTCCTCATCTCTCTCTGTCTCTATCTGTCGGTCACAAAGAACTCCAGAAACTGACAAAATATTTCAAGTAAGAACACCAGTCATTTGATTTTTATCTTCAAAGACATCCCCTCTCAGCTCAAACCCTTAAGGAACAGAGAAAATCAGTGTTGTATAAAACTGGTGAACACAAAATGAGATATTCCTGCAAACTTATTTTAATCTGTTTTCACATAAAAAACAAAAAGTATAGATGAGTTCTAATTATTAATCTCTCCACGAAAATTTCAAATAAGCTTAAGAATAGACATCGTTTGGTCAGTTAATATCCAAATGTTTAATACCAAGAAGTCTTTTAAATGTATCTCACTAGGGCTATAAAATTTGAAGAATAAGTCAGGAAATGTACAAGCCCTGGAAATGTTCTATTCCTAATTTGTATTAAGAAAAGCATAATTTGATACAAGGAAGCAGAGGACTAGGGAAGCCTGAATGCTCTAGCAGGTACCTCTGAGTTGGATTCCCACTGTAGGATGACTTTCAGAAAAATATCCTAAGCCAACAAGGGATAATAATCCTAGCATAGTCAGTGGTGAAAATAATGGTGATTGATATTATGAAGTGAATGGAAAAGCATGAATGAGCACTGGATCACCATCTCACATGGAATGTATTTGTAAAGAGACAGACAGAATGATGTCATACCCAGAGGGGATAATAATCAGGCATTTGAATTCAAGGTTTACAAAGAGAGCCAAAGTCTATAACACAGAAGTAGATTAAAAAAAAAAAAGTGGTTGAAGATGGCGGGGAAGTAGGAGGTGGCGCCGTTTCAACCTGTACCCTAAAGTAAGCTGATTACCCACCAAAGTACTCCAATCGCCCGTGAAATCAGCCTGAGAGAATTATACACGTCTGGATTTCTATGGGGGCAGAAGATGCCACTGGGCAGGTAAAGCAGAGTGGGAATGTCAGACTGATATCAGAAGATAAAGAAAAGAGGGAGGGAGCCACCAGATGCAACCCACTGGAGAGTGCCCTGTGTCTGGGACCCAATACGAGAGTGCCCTGTGTCTGGGGACCAGCATTAACTTGGAGTCTGGTTGAAAGCACTCTGAAAGAGAAAAGGATCAGGGGGATCCTTTTCAGGGGAATCGGGGCAGTTAGGGAGAGGGGCTTAAGTCCCCAGATCCTGGACAGCCACCCCTAGTGCTGAGCCAGAGAGAGTGCAGTGGAGAAACCAGGTCTTGGTCCCTGAGCCGCCAGTGCACCTGAGAGCGCATGGGGTCCAGCTCCCGTGAGGGGCTGGGAGCCTCGCCAGCCAGCCGGTAGAAGCACAGACTTTTTGCAGTCCCCACATATGCGCCATGCTGTGCTATCAGAGCCTGAGTCCCCACACCCTCCCGTGAGAGAGGTGCGTGCAGGCCCAGCCCCACACTCTTGGACCGGAAAGACCAGGCACTCCCAGCCCGGTCCAGCAGGAAAATCTCTGTGTGCAATTGCTGCTTGGAACCTCTCTGGCAGTCTGGAGCAGCCCAGACAGCTGCTGCTGTTGTGGTTTTGGGTACAAGCAGGAGTTCCTGCATCCCCTGGGACCGAGACTAGGAATGTGCTCTGCCAGCAGCCAAAGGGGAACTTAAATGCTTTGTAGCACCTAGAGAGGAATAGACTGAGGCTTCTCTCTGAGAGGGAGGTCAGGGAGCAGTTTGCTTTCCTCTAAACCTCCAAAAACCATTAAAAACTGTCAAGGCGAGAGAAAAAAAACCACCCCCCCCCTCAAAAAACCTGAACAAACAAACATAAAAACCTCCGAGAATGAAAGCCTGAAAAACCAGTTTCCTCAAAGCCCACCCCCTTGAGGGGGGCGGGAGGAGTTAACTCAGGGAACATTGCCTGAAAACCCATGTGGCAGGCCCCTCCCCAGAAAACCAACCAGGAAAAATAAAAAGAAAAAAAAAAGACGACAAGAAAACAACCACCACCACTTCATAGATACAAGTTTTATTTTTAATTTGTTCTCACTATTCTGGTTCATTTTTTTATATAGATAATTTTTTTTAACCAATTTACCATCACAGTGAGATATTCAGTACGTCAAATTCCATAATAACCTTTTAACCTGAACTTTTTGATACATACCCATGTTTTTCTTTTGCTTTTCTATTTTTTAAGTTTTTTAAAATTTTAGTTTAGTTTAGTTTATTCTTTTTTAATTTTTATTTTTTAATATTCATATAGAGTTAAACTACAAGGTAATCCCCTTTCCCCATCAATGCTACACCCATAGATAAACCAATTTTTAATCCCCCTTTATCTTAGGAAAGTTGAGTCCTTTAACAAAGATATCAGGATACATCCAGGAAGAATCAAAATAACCTTCCTCATCCACACTGAGAATTTATAACCACTCTCCCATCTTTTACTTCTGCCAGTGTTTCTGTGTATTTGTGTTTGTCCTGGTAGTATATAAATCTTATACTTGGGGTTCTTTATGACGAGGTTCTTTTTTTTTTTTGCATATATATATATATTATATTATATATTTTCTTTCTCTTGTCATCTACTTTGATCAGTCTTTTTGTTTGTCTGTTTTTGTTTGTATACATTATAAATCTTACCTTGGGGCCCATTTGGGCTGAGCCTTCTCTTTTATTCCCCCCCCTTTTTTCTTTTTCTTTTCTTTTTTCTCTCTTTCTTTTTTCTTTCATTTGAGTGGGGACTCCTTACTGCTCAGAAGTGTTCCAGGGTGCACCTTGACTGCATCATGGTCGATATATCCAGCTATATCTGTTCAGCCATCTCTCACCAAAATGACTAGGACGGGGAATGCCCAACAGAAGAAAAATTCAGAGGATGGGCCTTCTGCAACAGAGCTAATGGCTATCAACATAGACAATATGTCAGAAAGGGAATTCAGGCTAACAATTATTCAGGCAATAGCTAGGTTGGAGAAAGCCATGGATGACCAAGCGGAATTGATTAGGGCAAAAGTGAAAGCCACCAGGGATGATGTTCACAATGCTCTCAATGAGTTCCAGTCTAATCTAAATTCTCTAAAATCTAGGGTAACTGAGACAGAAGATAGAATTAGTGATCTGGAGGACAAACAGATAGAGAGAACGGTTCAGGAGGAAGCCTGGAACAAACAGCTTGGAAGCCACAAAAACAGAATCAGGGAAAGAAATGATGCCATGAAACGTTACAACGTCAGAATTATTGGAATCCCTGAAGGGAAGGAGAAAGAAAGAAGTCTAGAAGATATAGTGGAACAAGTTCTCCATGAAAATTTTCCCAATATCGCTAATGGAACCAACGTTCATGTACTAGAGGCAGAACGGTCTCCCCTTAAGATTATAGATTCTCGAAATTCCTCGAGACACCTGATAGCAAGAATGAAGAATTATAATTGTAGGCAGGCCCTCTTGAAGGCAGCTAGGACAAAGAAGCTCCTTACCTACAGAGGAAAGCCCATCAGAATAACAGACCTGTCCACAGAAACCTGGCAAGCCAGAAAGTTCTGACAAGATATATTCAGGGCACTAAATGAGAAGAACATGCAGCCAAGAATACTTTATCCAGCAAGACTGACATTCAAAATGGATGGAGAGATAAAGAGTATCCAAGACTGGCAAGGCTTAAAAGAGTATGTGACCACCAAGCTGACACTGCAGGAAATATTAAGGGGGGTTCTATAAAAGAGGAAAAATCCTAAGAATATCATTGAACAGAAATATAGAGACAATGTACAGAAAGAAAGACTTCAAAGGTAACACGATGTCAATAAAAACGTATCTATCAATAATCACTCTCAATGTGAATGGCCAGAATGTGCCCATAAAATGACACAGGGTTCCAGATTGGATAAAACAACAGGACCCATCCATATGTTGTCTGCAAGAGACCCATTTTGAACCTAAGGATACACCCAGACTGAAAGTGAAGGGATGGAGAAGTATCTTTCATGCCATTGGGCCTCAAAAGAAGGCTGGGCTAGCGATTCTCATATCAGATAAATTAGATTTTAAACTGAAGACTGTAGTCAGAGATACAGAAGGACACTACATCATTCTTAAAGGGACTATCCACCAAGATGATCTAACTATTGTAAATATCTATGCCCCCAATATGGGAGCAGCCAATTACATAAGAAAACTATTTATCAAGATAAAGAGTCATATTGATATGAATACATTAATAGTAGGGGATCTTAACACACCTTTCTCAGTAATAGACAGATCACCCAAGCAGAAAATCAATAAAGAAACAAGAGCATTGAATGACACATTGGACCAGATGGACCTCATAGATATATACCGAACATTCCACCCTAAAACAACAGAATACTCATTCTTCTCAAGTGCACATGGAACCTTCTCCAGAATAGACCATATACTGGGTCACAAACCAGGACTCAACCAATACCAAAAGACTGAGATTATTCCCTGCATATTCTCAGATCACAATGCTTTGAAATTGGAGCTCAATCACAAGGAAAAGTTCTGAAGGAACTCAAACACCTGGAAGCAAAAGACCACCTTGCTTAAGAATGCCTGAATCAACCAGGAGATCAAAGAAGAACTGAAACAATTCATGGAAACCAATGAGAATGAAGACACTTTGGTCCAAAACCTATGGGATACAGCAAAGGCGGTCCTAAGGGGGAAATACATAGCCATTCAAGCCTCCCTCAAAAAATTTGAAAAATCCAGAATACACCAGCTGTCTCTACACCTTAAAGAACTGGAGAATCAAAAACAAATCAAACCAACTCCACACATAAGAAGGGAAATCATCAAGATTAGAGCAGAGATCAATGAGGTAGAAACCAGAGATACAGTAGAATGAATCAATGAAACCAGAAGCTGGTTTTTTGAAAGAATCAATAAACCATTGGCCACACTAATCCAAAAGAAAAGAGAGAAAGCTCAAATTAATAACATTATGAATGAAAAGGGAGAGATCACAACTAACACCAGGGAAATAGAAAGAATCATCAGAAGTTACTATCAACAGTTATATGCCAATAAGCTAAGCAACCTAGATGAAATGGATGCATTCCTGGAAAACTATATACTCCCAAAATTGAACAGGAAGAAATGACAACCGGAATAGACTGATATCTAGTAATGAGATTGAAGCAGTGATCAAAAACCTACCCCAAAGATACAGATGTAGTGAAAAGAAGGGCCATCTGTACCCTAATGTTTATAGCAGCAATGGCCACAGTTGCCAAACTGTGGAAAGAACCAAGCTGCCCTTCAACGGACGAATGGATAAGGAAGATGTGGTCCATATACACTATGGAGTATTATGCCTCCATCAGAAAGGATGAATAACCAACTTTTGTAGCAACATGGACTGGACTGGAAGAGATTATGCTGAGTGAAATAAGTCAAGCAGAGAGAGTCAATTATCATATGGTTTCACTTATTTGTGGAGCATAACAAATAGCATGGAGGACAAGGGGAGTTAGAGAGAAGGGAGTTGAGGGAAATTGGAAAGGGGAGTTAGAGAGGAGAAGGGAGTTGGGGGAAATTGGAAGGGGAGGTGGACCATGAGAGACCATGAAAGACTATGGACTCTGAAAAACAATCTGAGGGGTTTGAAGGGGCGGGGGGTGGGAGGTCGGGGTACCAGGTGGTGGGTATTATAGATGGCATGGATTGCATGGAGCACTGTGTGTGGTGCAAAAACAATGAATACCGTTATGCTGAAAATTTAAAAAAATGAGTAAAGTCTCTAAACAAACAAACAAACAAACAAACAAACAAAACCTCCCAAAAAACAAGAGCCCAGGACCTGATGGATTCCCTGGGGAATTCTACCAAATTTTCAAAGAAGAAATAACACCTATTCTCCTGAAGCTGTTTCAAAAAATTGAAGCAGAATGGAAACTTCCAGACTCTTTCTCTGAAGCCCGTATTACCCTGATCCCCAAACCAGGCAAAGACCCTGCAAAAAGGAGAATTTCAGACCAATACCACTGATGAATATGGATGCTAAGATTCTCAACAAGATCCTAGCAAACAGGATCCAACATCACATTAAAAAGATTATCTACCATGACCAGGTGGGATTCATCCCTGGGTTACAAGGACGGTTCAACATGCGCAAATCAATCAATGTGATAGAACAAATTAATATGAGAAGAGAGAAGAACCACATGGTCCTCTCAATTGATGCAGAAAAAGCATTTGACAAAATCCAGCATCTGTTCCTGATTAAAATGCTTCAAAATATAGGGATAGAGGGAATATTCCTGAACTTCATAAAATCTATTTATGAAAGACCCACAGCAAATATCATCCTCAATGGGAAAAAGCTCACAGCCTTCCCGTTGAGATCAGGAACAAGACAAGGATGCCCACTCACCACTCTTGTTCAACATAGTATTAGAAGTCCTAGCAACAGCAATCAGACAACAAAGAGAAATAAAAGGTATCTAGATTGGCAATGAAGAAGTCAAACTTTCTCTCTTCACCAGTGATATGATTCTTTATATGGAAAACCCAAAAGACTCCAACCCCAAACTACTAGAACTCATACAGCAATTCAGTAACGTGGCAGGATACAAAGTCAATGTGCAGAAATCAGTGGCTTTCTTATACACTAACAATGAAAATACAGAAAGGGAAATTAGAGAATCAATTCCATTTACTATAGCACCAAGAACCATAAGATACCTGGGAATAAACCTAACCAAAGAGGTAAAGGATATGTACTCAAGGAACTACAGAAATTGAAAGCTTACATGAAAGAAATTGAAGAAGACACAAAAATATGGACCACATGTTCTTTATCCATGCTTCTGTTGAAGGGCATCTTGGCTCTTTCCACAGTTTGGCTATTTGTGGATATTGCTGCTATGAACATTGCGGGTGCATATAGTCCTTCTTTTCACTGCATCTGTCTCTTTGGGGTCAATACCCAGTAGTGCCATTGCTGTGTTATAAGGTTGCTCTATTTTTAATTTTTTTGAGGAACCTCTACCCTGTTTCCAAAAGTGGCTGTATGAATTTGCCTTCCCACCAATGGCTTAGGAGGGTTCCCCTTTCTCCACAACTTCTCCAATATTTGTTGTTTTTTGCCTTGTCAATTTTGGCCTTTCTTTTATTTTTAAATTTATTTTTTATTTATTTTCAGCATAACAGTATTCATTATTTTTGCACCACACCCAGTGCTCCATGCAATCCGTGCCCTCTATAATACCCACCACCTGGTACTCCAACCTCCCACCCCTCACCACGTCAGAACCCTCAGATTGTTTTTCAGAGTCCATAGTCTCTCATAGTTCACCTCCCCTTCCAATTTCCCCCAACTCCCTTCTCCTAACTCCCCATGTCCTCCATGCTATTAGTTATGCTCCACAAATAAGTGAAACCATATGATAATTGACTCTCTCTGCTTGACTTATTTCACTCAGCATATTCTCTTCCAGTCCAGTCCATGTTGCAAAAAAAGTTGGGTATTTGTCCTTTCTGATGGAGGCATAATACTCCATAGTGTATATGGACCACATCTTCCTTATCCATTCATCTGTTGAAGGGCATCTTGGTTCTTTCCATAGTTTGGCGAACGTGGCCATTGCTGCTATAAACATTGGGGTACAGATGGCCCTTCTTTTCACCACATCTGTATCTTTGGGGCAAATACCCAGGAGTGCAATTGCAGGGTCATAGGGAAGCTCTATTTTTAATTTCTTGAGGAATCTCCACACTGTTCTCCAAAGAGGCTGCACCAACTTGCATTCCCACCAACAGTGGAAGAGGGTTCCCCTTTCTCCACATCCACTCCAACACATGTTGTCTCCTGTCTTGCTAATTTTGGCCATTCTAACTGGTGTAAGGTGATATCTCAATGTGGTTTTAATTTGAATCTCCCTGATGGCTAGTGATGATGAACATTTTTTCATGTGTCTGATAGCCATTTGTATGTCTTCATGGGAGAAGTGTCTGTTCAAATCTTCTGCCCATTTTTTGATATGATTATCTCTTTTGTGTGTGTTGAGTTTGAGGAGTTCTTTATAGATCCTGGATATCAACTTTTTGTCTGTACTGTCATTTGCAAATATCTTCTCCCATTCCGTGGGTTGCCTCTTTGTTTTGTTGACTGTTTTCTTTGTTGTGCAGAAGCTTTTTATCTTAATGAAGTTCTAAAGTTCCTTTTTACTTTTGTTTCCCTTGCTTTTGGAGACCTGTCTTGAAAGTTGTTGTGGTCAATGTCAAAGAGCTTACTGTCTATATTCTCCTCCCGGATTTTGATGGATTCCTGTCTCACATTGAGGTCATTCATCCATTTTGAGTTTATCTTTGTGTATGGTATAAGAAAATAGTCGTTTCACTCTTCTGCATGTGGCTGTCCAATTTTCCCAGCACCATTTATTGAAGAGACCATCTTTTTTCCACTGGATATTTTTTTCTGCTTCGTCAAAGATTAGTTGACTGTAGAGCTGAGCTATGGTTTTCAAAAAGAATGAAAACAGGCTATTTCCAGAGCTGCAAATTCTTAGCTATTTTCCGCCTTTACATCAATGAAAGGAACACTGCATGGTGACATCCAATTAGAAAAGCAAATAATCCTTAATGAAGAAAGCATGTTAGATAGTGCGAAGAAGCAGCAAAAAAAAGTTGCTTTGTAAGGTTATATTTCCATACTTACACGTATGCATATATATTTAAGAAAGCTGATTTAAACTATTAGCTGAATGCAAATATTTTGAAACTTGTGGGTGACAGAAATAGAGCTTTTGGGGAAAAAAGTAAGAAGCAAGAGCTCAGCTAATGTTTAATTGTGCTCTTTCCTTACTAAAGTGGAGGGTGGACTTAAAAATTATTTGAAACAGTTGTGTCTGGGTGGCTCAGTCACTTAAGCCACCAACTCAAGATTTCGGCTCAGGTTATGATCTCAGTGTATGGGGATCCAGCCCTGTTATGGGCTCCATATTCAGTGCAGAGTTGGCTTTGAGATTCTCTCTCTCCTTCTCCCTCTGTACCATACCCCTGAACTTCCTCTCTCTCAAAAATTTTTCAAAGTTATAAATGACAATTCCTAGGAAGACAATGCAGGTACGACTTAAATTTAGAAACACAATGCATAACTTTCAAGATCATTAGTGTAATTGTAGAAAATAAATAAATCTTATTTTCAGGTATCGATTTAATTTGATTTTTAAAACTTGAAGTCTAATTAACACAGTGTTGTATTAGTGCCAGGTGTACAATAGAATGGCTCAATGGTTCTACCCAGCACTCAGCCTTCATCAGAGTAGGTGAAATCTTCATCCTCTTCATGCATGTGCCCTCTGGCAACCACCAGTCTCCCTATATATGTAAGAGCCTGGGAATTTTGTTTTGTTTCTCTCTTGTTTATCTTTGTTTGTTTGGAAAAAACATTAATCTTCATCAAACAAGAAGTCTGAAAAGTCAGGGGTACCTGAGTGCCTCAGTCGTTAAGTATCTGCCTTTGGCTTCGGTCATGATCCCAGGGTCCAAGTCTTGAGCCCCGCATCAGGCTCTCTGCAGTGCTTCTCCCTCTCTGACTCCCTCTGCTTGTGTTCCCTCTCTCGCTGTGTCTCCCTCTGTCAAATAAATAATAAAATCTTAAAAAAAAAAAAAAGAAGTCTGGAAAGTCAGGAGGAAACTAAGGGAATGTAGGGCATCTTCACACGTGGGGAGAAAAGGACATCCTGTACACCGCCTGTGAGAATTTAAACCAGTGGCGCCATGATGGAAAAACAGTATGGTGTTTCATCAAAAAATTAACACTAGAACTGCTGGATGTTCCATCAGTGTCACTTCGAGTATGTATGAAAAGAAAGGAAACGGGATCTTGAAGAGGTGTCCACACTCCTATCTTCAGTGCAGCTTTATTCACAATAGCCAAGATATGGAAACAACCATATCCATCAATGGCCAACAATGGATGAATGGATAAAGAATATGTTGTATATATACATATGAGTATTATTCAGTCACAAGAAAGAAGGAAGTCTTGCTGTTTGCAACAACAAGGATGGACCTTGAGGGCATTATACTGAATGAAATAAATCAGACATAGAAAGACAAATACAGGATGATTTAATTATGTGTGGAATCTACAGAAGTCATCCTCGTAGAAGCAGACACAAGGAATGGTAGAATGGTGATGAGCAGGGACAGGGTGCGTGAGGGAAGCAGGGAAATGGTGGCCAAAGACTACCAATTTTTAGTTTAAGGTGACTAAGTTCTGGAGATGTCATGCACAGCATTGTGATGATAGTTAATACTACTGTAGTAAGTCTGAGAAAGTTGCTTATAGAACAGATCTTCAGTGTTCTCACCACACACACACAAAAAGGTAATTATGTGACGTGAGGAGGTGTTAGTTAAAGACATGGCGGCAATCACCTTGCAGTGTCTGTCAATCAGCACTTTACACCTTAAATTTACATGTTTATAAGGTGTGTTTTCACTCCACAGCAGCTCCCTTCCATTTCTGCCAGACCTGGGTCTTCAAGCTTAAGTGAGTGTGTAGTTGGCAGCAAACGGTTGGGTGTTGCTTCTTTTTTATCCATTCAGGTACCCTTACGTGTTTTGATAATCCGTTTATACTGAAAGTGGATATTGTTATGTGAAGACTCACCATTGCCATCTGATTTGTTGTTTTCTAGCTTCTTTGTTTCTTTCTGACTCTCGTGAGGGGGTAACAGGGCCAGAGAGAAGAGAGTCACAAGATGTCATATATGAGGAATTTGATGTAGAAATTCTACAGGAAAGGGGAACCACTCCTTCCTCATGTGCTTCCTCCAACTGCCCCTCATTGGGGACCAAGATGAGGCCTGAGGAGGTTGAATCCTACCTCTGAAGTGGCCTCCATATCTTTTCAGATGACTTTCAGCCCAGGTCAGATTCACGGGGAAGGACGAGGTCTGAAAGTCACATAAACCGATTTTAAATCCTTAATTGCATACCCTCTGGTCCTTAAGTATTTGTTGAGAGACCCACCTCTCACTTGGGACATGGCTCATTCTTTGGTCAGACTCAGGTGAGGGTCAACGGGTAGATGGGGAAGATGTTTTGAGTGGACCTCAATGCCAACATGTGAAGTATTGGCTACGTTCATTCAAGAACGACTTTGGCTGATACTCAAGATCTAGAGAAAATCGAGGCTCCCTCCATCCCACTCGAGGTGGAAGTGACCAGAACCTCAAAGTTGGAAGGACACACATATGCACATCGGTGGGTATTCTCGGCAGGTGTGCTGCATTTGGCTCCTCCTCACGTGGGAGAGACCACTGTAATCATGACTTGCTAACTCTGCATTCAGTGTATTCCCACAGACGGCTTCAAGGTGGCCACAGAGCGAGTATTTTCACCAAAGAAATCAATAAAGGCCTTAAATCAGGACTTTGGCAAAAATGGCATTTTCTTAAAGCCAGTTGACCCACAGCTTGTGGTTCTCACTTCACACACCAAGTGATGATCATTCAAGTGATGATACCACTGGAGAAACAGTATCGTTTATCATGTGATTAAGAGGGAATGTCTTGTGGGTCTAGATTCTTCTTTTACAGAATGATTTTCAATGTATTTTTTCCAAACTGGACTTGCTGTGCATCCATCCGTTCAGTATTTAAAACAGAATCTGTGTTCTGAGCTGAAGAGTACACACAACAGGGAATCGAGGAAAAAGCATTCCATGAAACTGGACCAGAGAAAAAGGGTGGAGCCAGAGCTACTGGGGGGATTAACCTCAAGTCATAGGGTTGAGAAAAGAAGGAAGCTAGTCCAGAAAGTTTCAAGGAAAAGCCACATTGGAAAGCGATGGGGAGAGAAATCACCACAATTTAATTGCCAAAGATGCACCATAGCCCCGACCCAGACATTTCCCTGCACCCGAACCATGTTAACACCCAGAATATTCTCAGTAGAATGTTTCCCCAACTTATGTACAGATATTCTTCCAGAAAGTCTTGGTATCATCCATTCCGTTTTCAAAGTTCTACCTCACTGTCCATCTTCTCGCTTTCTTGTGGATGTCCCAGCTGCATATTGGGGTCTACTCTGACGGTGCCGAGCTTGAAAGAGCAGCACCCCGAGAACCATCAGGATCAAGGCAGAGATCCCCAACCGGATGAGATTCTCCACTGTGTAATCTTGGCTGTTTGACCCTAGAGACCATGGACAAAGAGCTTGTGGTGGTCAGAACGTGTTGACATGACCCTGGCATCCTACACGTCTACCTTCCTGCATTTATTGACAGAATGTGTCCCTGTGAGCCCACCACATAACTCAGAATTCCTCCTTATTCATCCATTCTGAAGGCTTGTTTTATGGTTCTCTGAGGGCACCAGCTACACCTGAGAGGCAAAAAACAGAGCCTGTGGTTGGGGAGACCTAGAAATACTTAAGTAATCTCGTTTCTCTTCTCCAGGGAGTGCCTGAAACTTGCTAATACCATCTCAGTCCCTTAAGTGAGTATCTCTAGTGTCTCACCTTGCATTTAATTAGGAGGCAATAATAAATATGGGAAGCTTCATTTTTATCCTGAGGGCCAGGAATATGGAGGAGTGAAAAGCAGGGTCCACCTTTTCATTCCCGTACATCTGCCAACTCCTTCTGGTCCCTGAGTTGGGATTATATATTTCTATATCACTTTCCATCTTTATCTATACATGTGTCCTTTTTTGAAAATAACATGTGATCTGACAAACACTGGCTGTTATCCACAACAAATAAATCATTGAACATTACCCCAAACACTAATAATGTTCTTATATGTTGGCTAACAGATCTTAATAAAAATAAACGTTGGATCATATAGCACACATCAGGCATTTTTCTATGAGCAAGGATTTCCATAATTCACATCACTGCTAATCATTCACTCAATGTGTTGTCTAAATATGAAGGCAGATGAGAAAAAGAAAAAGAAAAAGAAAAACAATCTACATAATCAAAGATAAAAGAAGATGGACACTGAGATGGACACATGGACGAACATGCAGAGATCTATCTTGGAATATCAAGGAATACCAGGTAACTCTAGGACTGGAGAGGGAATGCTAGACTTGGATTCTTATGGAAGATATTTTGGAGTTTGGCCTGATCTGGCTGACATCTTGGGCAGTCTATCTCTCCTTCCTTTCACTATCATGCCAAGAGTTACTGATGGAGAAAGGGCATGTTTAGAGTACAGAAGTCCCAAGAAAGAGGAATTCCTGAAACATCTTCCAGAGAACTCACTGGTACCAATTTTCCAATCTGGTTTAGCCTTTTGAAATCGAGGATAGATTCAACCTTTGGTAACTGGGAGGACTGTCTCAGATATGAATGGAATTTTGTCAGTGCCTCAGTCAAGAGTGGCTGATCCAACTCAGCTCGAGATATGAATTCCAGGGTCTCCCCAGACCCCTGACCTGAAGATGAGAGTCACCCTTTACTATGCTCTCTACCTACGGTGGACCTTGTTCCACACGTGCCGTGATAGTCTGACTTTTTACACATCAGCACCAAAGACAGAGACAGCCAGCTCTTCCCTGCACTTGACCTGGGCTACTTAGACTTTTCCACTCCCACTACCACCCAGTGCGCCCCCATGATCTCAATATTTCTGGAGACACAGGGCTACTCTCTTCAAATTCCCCCAACCCCATCTCCAGGTCTGGCGGGAACAATCCCTCTATAGATATTTGAATTGCGGAGGATCAACTTAGTTCAGCCTAGGACTGGAGAGGCGTGAATCCTCTAGGTTAAGAGGACTCTGTTCCTAGCAGACATGAAGATTGTCTGTGGGGTGAGGGTGTGTAGACAACAAATCCTGCTTGGAAGAAGGGGGTGCTGTGGGGCTGTGCTGGGTCTTCTGTCCCACTCAGCCCTACTGCCCATAGTCACAGCTTGTCTTTTTATACTCTTTTGTCTCCTCCCTGCAGTCACCTAGTCCTGTCTCTGTCCCTCTGGTCAGGGTAAGACATGGAGAGGGCATGGCCCTGTCCGTCTTTTCATTCCCCACAGAGAGGGGTAACCCAGTGGCTGAGTTCCTTGTTGTTCACTCCTTCCCCTCCCAGCCCAGAGCTCTCCAGATGCAGGATTGTGACTCAAGCATCAAAGCCCTCAGTGGACATGGGTGTGGGCTCCTCACCTGAGACTAGGAGATCCAGGGGGTCACTGGGCTATGACAACAGGTAGGGGTTGTTGCTATGTGAGCTGTAGCACCAGTAGGTGCCCTCAAAGTCTGAGGTCACGGGACCCAGTGTAAAGTTGACCTGATGAGGTTTTGCTGTGTCCTGCAGACGAAGGACCTGGGGAGGAGCGAGGGACCCCTCCTTGGAGAGGTGGAAGGTATCAAACCACAACTCCGAGCAACACTGCAGGGTCACATTCTCTCCCCAGGACACTGAGGCCCCTGGCTGGGTCGAGAGGGACGGTTTCTCATATATTCCTGGGGGAGAGGAAGGTCATGAAATGTAAAGAGCCACCCCCACACACATGCCTTTGACCCTAGGCTGGGGGGCCACCATCCTCTCTCCAGGGACTCTGTGTGGGACCCCCTCTCAGTACCTCCCATCTCCTTGAGTGGGTCCTTTATATCCATGGCCGTCACTGTCCCTTTCTCAGTCCCTGTCTCTAGACTATATACCCACCTCAGCCTGTGCTCCTGGCCCTCTCCCTGGACCCTATCACCCAGGGGCATCTGTGGTCCCAGACCCTGAGCAGACAGTTAGGACTTGGGTCTGGGGGGCTCCTCACCAGTGATCAGGATGCACAGAGGGGCACTGGGTGCCAACCAGGTAGATAAGAGCTTGTGCTCACAGTAGCATCGATTCCGGCCCCCGTGAATGTGGCTAAGAGGGCCTAGAGGGAAGTTGGGGCTGGGTTTGCCCTTCTAGACACTGGGGAGCTCTGAGCTCCTCATCCTTGGTCAGAGCGAATCTGTCAGAACTGGTCTCTGAGAGACACTGGAGGGTCAGGCTGTCTCTAGACAGGGAGCCCGGCTGGGCTGAGAGGGAGGGTTCCTTGTAGACACCGGGACAGCAGGGGACCGTGGTACTGGGGACGCACTCCCCATATTGGCCCAGGGCCTGCAGTGAGGCTCTCATGGGCCCCTCCCACATTCTTTCACTGGTCATTCTGGCCCCGGAATGACAGTGTCACTCACCCCCCCTTCAACCCCAGGGTTCCACTGGGCATATGGCTTAGGTCAGTCATCTGGGCCCAGGAGGTAGGTGGGGTGAGGCAGGGGCCCCCTCACCTGTGACCTGAAGGTGCAGAGGGTCACTAGGCTGTGACCACAAATACGGGTATGACTCAGGAGAAACGTAGCATCTGTAGGTCCCTGCATGGGAGGTGTTCATGGGGCCCACTTGGAGGAACCCCTGCCCCCTCTCACGATGGAACGTCCACTCCAGGTGTTGGGGCACATTAGCTCTCATTCAGCAGATGGAATGACCCCCGTGGCCACAATGAGCTACAGGAGAGTGACACGTTCCCTCCCAAGGCCACCAAAGGGCCTGGGTTTGCTGAGAGGGAGGGTGCCTCATGCTGTCCTGAGGGAGAAGGAGGGAGCTGGTTACAGGTGCCATCACCCCACGGATCTCATGCATCCCACGTACTGTGGGCTGTGAACAAGGGGTCCCCCTGAAGCCACAGACCATTCCCTTCTGCCTGGAGAAGGGGCCCAGGGGGAGGGGGCCAGCTCCTGCCCTTACCTGTCATCACCAGGGTTAGGTCATCACTCAGCTGTGACCGGCTCTCCCCGCTCTGATATGCACACCGGTATCGCCCTACATTGTGTGAGCTCATGGATTTAATAGAGAAACCGGCCTTGTTGCTGGAATCCCATGAGGTCTCCAAGGTCTCCAAGGACTCAGAGACTTTCTCTTTATATAGATAGTAGCCGTCAGCCTGCAGAGACACCTGGCACCAGATTGTCACACGGCTCCCCTTGGTGACTATGTGGCTGGGATCAGCCCAGATGGAGGGTTTGGGGAGGGTCCCTGGAAAGGAATCAGATGGGGGGTTGCAAGGGGTCCCTTCTCCTCTCAGTTTCCCACCTGTCACCCCAAGACCCCTCCCACATGAGTCACTATTAGCTCTGACCCTCTGTGACCCCGGCTGCTTAAGGGGTGGTTGGTGGAGACAGGAGATCTGGGGGAACACTCACCCATCTGTGCCTCATCCCACAGGCCCCAGCATAGCCCTGGAAGAGAGTTCCTGTGAGTGCCTCCCATACCCACATGTAGCTGCTCCAGTTCTGGTCTGGGCCTCTGGGTGCTGGGGTCACATCTGCGGCTGAGCATGTGCTTCCCCCAGATGTTCTGCTCCTACTGATCCTCTCCAGTCCTGAGGTCTCCCAGGGACCAATACCTGGGGGCAGGAAGGGGGGCAACCCCTTCCCTCTTCTTTTCTAGAAAGCTCACCGAGGCAGAGAAGAGCAGTGAGGGTCGGGGTCCTGGTGCTGCCTCCCATGTTCCCCAGCGGTGCAGACAGCTTATAATGTCCTCAGTGTGTGCTGGATGGACAGATGCATGGAGTGTGGTACAACCCAGGCCCCGTGTTCCTCATCACAGGTCCTAGAGGGATGGCCTCACAGGAAGGGGAAGAGCCCCTGCCAGGGCCTCTCTCTGCTTTCCCTGAAGGGTGACCCGAGAGCAGCGGGTCCTGGGACCTTTTAGACCTGACCAAGTCTCCACAGACCCCACTCTCTCTGTTTCCTCCCCAACAAGCCCAAGTCTAGAGAGAGACACTGGTTCCAGGACTCAAACTGGGGGAGGTAGGGCAGAGCCAAGGAATCAGCCCCATTTCAGTTCCATTTCTGCCCTGTCTCACACAGAAGCTGTGTGACGTGGGCTGAGACACTTCCCTTTTCTGGGTTTCTGTCAAGGCAAATTTTTATCCTTCCTCCCACCACGCTGGCAGTTAGCCCCTGTTCAGTGAGCAGTGGCCACATCCGGTCATGGTGCCAGGCACTGGGGACTCATTGGTGAGAGGACAGTCTCGTTCCTTTCCTGGATGCATGGGACTGTGACAGTGACAGCAGACAATACAAACCCTTGAGAAAGCGAAATCAGGTGATAGTTTGGTAAACCATAGAGGAAGAGAGAAACCGAGGACAGAGAGGCTCAGAGCCAGGTGACATCTCACAAGCTTAGTCACAGTTGGTGGGGACCCTCCGGGATAGAGAGTCCAACACAAGACAGGGTGAGCTCAAGTGTGCTGAGTGGTGTCATCCTTGCCCAAGGTGCTGAACTCTCCTGGTACTGCGTCCTCAGGGAGTGGGGAACCGCTCCCACACCCACATGTGTTCCTGGATTTTACCTTCAGGAGCAGGAACATTGTCAGTAGGGTAACGTGTGAACAGATTGCTGTTGTGAGGAGATCACCGCTAGGGAGGCCGTGTTCTGTGGAGGAGGGTATGGTACCCAGCAGCGATGACACCCTCATCTTCGTTGGCTGGCTGCCTGATGAGCTGAATGCCATTCTAAGTGGTGTTTGTGGTTTCTTGTGAGCTTCTTACAGAATCCCAGGAACACAAATACATTCACAGTTGGTAGGAAGAGTCAGCGATGGTTCTTTTTTTGTTTTCATGGCCTAGGAGGTTTGGAAGGAGTCTGCTCTGTTGAGATTATCTCCCCTGTCACATTCCCAGAAGACACACATGTGGTTATGACTCTGTGTGTGTGTGTGTGTGTGTGTGTGTGTGTGCGCGTGTGTCTGTGTGTGTGTGTGTGTAGAGGGGAGGTGGTAAACTGGGATGAGCTTGCTTGTGGGGAGGAGCTGGAGAGGGTAGCTCAGCCTGGTTGTCAGCCCGTGGAGGGTAAGATGTAGAGACTGGGTGTCACTGGAGTAAGGTAGAGACAGATGGGCAGGTTTTGTTCAGGGGAGAGGCAGTGATGAGGAGGTACAGAGCTATGAGAGTAAGACAGTTCCTCAGGGAGTCAGGACCTGGAGGAGAAGCAAGAAAGGAAGGCTGATGTGGTGGCTCTAACAGGACATCTCCAGTCTTCCACTGATCCTGATTGTGGTGTGGACAGGTAATGGAAGGAGGGCTCAGGGAAAGAACTGTGTGGAGATGTCATCCTGTTCATTTGACAGGAAGGTGTTGGGGCTATCCAGTATGGATGACCCCAGAGAAGGCTGGGAAACATGTTTCTAGACTAAACTGACTCACTGAGGGAACCACCACTTGGCTCTGGACTTGGGGTTACGTTTGTTTTCTTCACACACTGTCTCTCTATTACGTTCTGTTTCTGGGACAGCACTACCTTCTCTCCAGCAAAACCCAAGTCATTCCTGCCTCTGCATGTCCTCTTGTCCCCCAGGCATTAGCTCTTCTAGAATCTGTCTCCATGCTTTGTGCAAACTACTAGCTGGACACAGCTAATGCTTGTTAATCCATTGTCAGCTGGTGGACATTTGATTGCCACCACCTTTTGTCCCTTGTGAGTCCTTGGATGAACTCACTTGCATAGTGTCTCCTCAGTTACATGGATGCAATTCTCCTTCATGTCTGCTTTTCATTATGGTAATAAGAGAGCTTAACACAAGATCTACCCTCTTTACAGATTTGTCAGGACCCTTTTGTTCGCTTTAGGCGCGGGGTTGTATGGGATCTCCAGAACTGTCTATCTTGCGAACTACAACTTATGCCCAGAAGTGGAATTTCTTGGTGACACATGCTTCTGGGTTCAAGTTTTTAAGGATCTGGAATCTCTTAATTTCATGGGCCTGTGTGCTCCTGGCCCTCCCATGACTGGTAGCACACTGTAACTATTAACCTCCCATCTGGAGTCCTCAACACTCAGTCTTGTGAGTTCGCTGAAACTGGGCCTAGAGAAATAGAAGTAATCATTTCACATAAAATGTAAGGAAACCTGGGTAAACTTTAGTGCTCTCAGAGTGGCATTAATGGGTTCTATGTTGATTTGTATTGGTTTGTCACATCAGTTCTGCACGTTCCTCACCATGAGGGACCTCACGGTGGGACCCTGAAGTTGCGTATGAAGGGAGGAGTTTCAGCAGAGATACTGGCCAACACCAGGATCCAGCATTTTGTACACGGGTTTCTCAGAGGCAGCACAGACAGGCCATCTGGTGGAAGTTGAGGGATGCTCAGAGGGTGTGGGGGCATCTCCTGGATTATCCCTTTCAGGCTGCAACTTTTGATGCCAATTTGTGATCCATTCAAACAGCCTCCATTATTTGAACTGAAAGAAGGAGACCCTCGTGTTCCTCAAGGTTTATGGTGATTGCAAGGGAGGAAAATGGGAAAATGTGTTCACTGAAATTGGAACCAGAGGATGGCAGTGTATGGCAATGTGGACTGAAGTCTGCCATGCAGGTGTCAGCTGGTTGGGGGAAGATGAGAGCCAGTGAAGACAACTCAAAAGTGGTTGGAAAGGGGAGTCCATAATTCAAAGGCAGAAGAGGGCATGCATTGTCCCTACACTGGGAACCATGATTCCTCTCCCTCCTCACAATGACCTGCAGACAGTTCACAAGGCACATACCCCACATGCTCTTCCAGAACCTCTGGGCACACAAGATGTACTTCCCAAGGCTCCACTATTCTGATTGTGGCATTGTTCTCTCTTGTTTTTGCCTCCTGGCTGCATCTTGGGCTCTTCTCTCACTGTACCAAGTCTGAAAGAGGAGAATCCCGAGGACCACTAGGATCACAGCAGCCATGTCCATGAGGATGAGATTCTCCACTGTGTACTCTGGGAGTTGGGTGGGCAGGAATTAAGGTAGAGAGGTCACAGAGGTCAGAGCAGATGAAAATCACCCAGGATCCTGAATGTCCACCCAGGGCACCTGCTTCCCCTTGACAGGGCTTAACCATCCATGCCATCCCCATACTATCCACTACTCCCCAGTGTTGGTGTCTTCTTTGCTTTGTGATGGGCAGATGGTATCAGTCACTTCTGAGAACCATAAAAGTATGGGGGAAAATGAGGTGTTGATGGGACTCAAACTTGTCCTCTGGGCTCTGTGGTCTTGTACCTGCCCCATTTCTTGTGATATAACTAATACAGAGTCCCTAATGGACACTTTCTCTGCTACTGAAGGATCACCTCTGTTCTCATTGGATTCTTTCTATGTCCTCATGTTTTATGAATTGAGGCTTTGCTTCTGGGTCCCATTGGCATAGAGTCTTCCTATATCCCCTAGCTCAGAAATTCAGTATGTAAAATTGTCTCTCAATATAGAAATACTTGAGCTATTTAATTTCTGTGTTCATTCTGATCATGTAAGCTACCTCTTTTGGATAGGGGAACTTGCTTTTTTCAATAATTCAGGACCCAGTGTTCAAGAATGAGAGGTTGGCCATAAATATAATGAAGAGGCATATTCATATTTATGTACATATGAATTAATATATATAGATATGAATATATTGAGAGAGAGAGAGAATTCAATGCCTACCATATAAGTGTGTTAGTTATTTGAAGTATCTAGGTAGGATATCACCATCACCACCATCATCTCCATCATCACCATCACCATCCTCATCATCACTACCATCATCAGCATCATTGCTGTCCTCCTCCTCCTCATCTCTCTCTATCTCTGTCAGTCACAGAGAGCTCTGGAAACTACCAAAAGATTTCAAGGAAGAACAGCAATTTTTGATTTTTATCTTCAAAGGCATCCCCTCTCACCCCAAGCCCTTAAGGAACAGAGAAAATCAGTGTTGTTATAAAACTGGTGAATATTAGATAATTAGAAAATTAGATAATTCTGCAAACCTATTTTAACCTGTTTTCACATAAAAAAACAAAAAAAGTATAGATTAATTCTAATTATTAATCTCCCAATAAAAATTTCAAATAATCTTATACAATTCAGAACATATGAATGAAGAATAAACATCATTCGGTTGGTTAATATCCAAATGTGTAATACCAAGAAGGCTTTTAAATGTATCTCACTAGTGCTATAAAATTTGAATAAGTCAGGAAATGTACAAGCCCTGGAAATGTTCTATTCCTAATTTGTACTAAGAAAAGCATAATTCTTTTTCCTAATAAATCTTGAATGTAACAGAGAAATGACCTGAAAAAGACAGGTCAGTATTGCTATATACATAAAAATACAGATTTTTAGCATGTGTGTTTGATGTACAATAATTAAATCATTTTGGCTATTAATTAAGATGTTTTCCTAAAGCAACACTTAGATTCATGTTAACATCATACTTTGGTGTCATTATCATAAGGCATTTGCTGCAAATAACACTGGTACACAATCTGGAAATAAAGAGGTAACTTTCTTTTTTTTTTGAGATTGATATAATGATTATCAATAAATCAAGGAGATCAGTTGTAAAGCACCAAAGGTGGAGTTTCTGTACCATTAATAGAATATAAAATTAATATAACCAAACCAATATCACTGTTATATATACTTAGCTATTATTTAGAAAGTATAAAGAAATAGGGGAGGAGCAAGATGGTGGAGGAGTAGGAGATCTAAATATTGGGTCCCAGGAGTCAAGCCAGATAGCTATCGAACCTTCTGAATACCTACAAACTCAACAGTAGATCAAAGAGAAGAGCAGCAATTCTAGGAACAGAAAAGCGACCACTTTCTGCAAGGTAGGACATGCCAGGAAGTGAATCTGAGGTGAGAGGAAGATACACTGCAGGGAACCGAGCAGCGGAGCACAAAATCCAAACTTGTAGAAGTCTGTTCCACTGAGGGACGTTGCTCCAGAGGTTAAACAGGGTGTGGGGTGGGTGGAGTCCTTGCGAGGACAGTGTGGCTCAGGACCCGTGGGGTCACAAAAAGACCTGTGGTGTCTGAGTGTGGCAGAGCCCCCAGGTATTGGAGGGGAGAAACCTGTGGCAGAGACCGAGCTGAGGAGGGGTGCTCAGCTTGGGATTACCTTAAACCATGATCTTCAAGCAGGCACCCCACATGTGGCAGATCCAGGGAGACCCCTCCTTCTTCGGGGAGGAGCAGCACAGGAATGAGTAGCAGGAAACAGCTGGGTTTGGAGACCATAGAGGGCTGTGCCCCAGAGATAGAAATGCTTGGTCACAGGCTGGGTGAGCTTCAAGCCTGGCCAGGCTGGAGACCAGGGAGATGGGAGGGATTGATGGCTTTTCTCCATGGGCACAGTGAGAAGAGGGGCCAACTCTCACCTCCTCTGGGCTGGAGATTGGGAGGCTGCCATTTTCATTCCTGTCCTCCAGAGCTCTAAGGAAAGTGTTCAGAGAACAAAAGCTCTGAAAAATGAACCCAAGCAGATTGCTTAGCCTGGTTGTTGGCAAGGGCAGTGCAACTCTGCATTGGGCAAAGACATTTGAGAATCACCACAGCAGGCCCCTCCCACAGAAGATCAGCAAGGACACCCAGCCAAGACCGAGTTCACTGATGAATGAGAACTGTGGAACTATGAAGCTAGGGGAAAACAACAAAGAATTCATGGCTTTTCTCCCTTGATTCTTTAGTCTTTCAAAGTTAAATTTTTGTAATTTTATTTTTTTCTTATTCTATTTTTAAAAAATTTCCTCTTTCCTCTTTTAACTATTTTATTTTATAATAGTTCTTTAAAAACCATTTAAAAATTTCATTGTTATAGTCATGTTCTATCCCTTCATTGTATGTATTTTTTGTATACACATAGATTTATCTTTCTTTAAAATTTTGGGATAGAGTTTCTTCCAACAGATCAAAATATACCCTAAATTTAGAACATGGCTTTGTTGTAGCCTCCAGTCTCTTTCCTCTTTTTTTTCCCCCTTTTCCAACAAATTTCTTATCTTATTAATTCTTTTTTTAGACTCTTTTAAAATTTTCATCTTTCTAGTCATATTCCATCCCTTCATTGTGCTTATTTTTGTATATGTGCAAGTTTTTTTTTTTTCTTTAATATTCTGGGAAGCAGTTTCTTCTAACAGACCAAAATACACCCAAAATCAAGTGTGTGGCTCTGTTCTATTCACCAGTCTACACACACACACACACACACACACACACACGCACGTTTTTTTCCCCCTCCTTTCCTCTCCCCCTGGCTTTTGAGTCTCTTCTGATTTGGTTAGTGTATGCTTTTCTGGGGGTGCTTGCTACCCCCTTAGCATTTTGTTCTCTCATTCATCTATTATTCTCTGGATAAAATGACAAATTGGAAAAATTCATCTAAAAAAAAAATAAAGAAAGAACAAGATGCAGTACCAATGGCTAGGGACCTAATCCATACAGACAGTAGTAAGATGTTAGAACTAGAGTTCAGAATGATAATTATCAAGGTGCTAGCTTCTTTAAAAAGCAAGGAAGATACTAGAGAATTCCTTTCTGGAGAAATAAAATCTCTTTCTGGAGAAATAAAAGAACTAAAATATAACCACGTTGAAATTTTAAAAGCTATTCATGAAATACAATAAAAAATGGATGCTCTTACTGCTAGGATGAATGAAGCAGAAGAGAGAATTGGTGATATAGAAGACCAAATGATGGAAAATAAAGAAGCTGAGAAAAGGAGAGATAAACATCTACTAGACCATAAGGGGAGAATTCAAGAGATAAGTGATACCATAAGGTGAAACAATATTAGAATAATCGGGATCAAAGAAGAAGAAGAAAGAGAGAAAGGCAGAAGGTATATTGGAGCAAATTACAGCAGAGAATTTTCCTAGTTTGGCAATGGGAACAAGCATCTAAATCCAGAAGGCACAGAGAACCCCCTCAAAATCAATAAAAATAGGTTAACTCACCATCATCTAACAATAGGATAACTTACAAGTCTCAGTGACAAAGAGAAAATCCTGAAAGCAGCTCTGGACAAGAGGTCTGTAACATACAATGATAGAAATAATAGATTGGCAGAACACCTACCCATAGAGACCAGACAGGTCAGAAAGGATGGACATGATATAATCAGAGCAGTATACAGGACAAAATGCAGCCAAGAATACTATATCTGGCTAGATTTTCACTGAAAATGGGAGAAGAAATAAAAAGCTTCAGGACAAACAAAAACTAAAAGAATTTGCAAACACCAAACCAGCTCTATAGGAAATATTGAAAGGGGTCCTCTAAGCAAAGAGAGATCCTAAAAGTAACAGACCAGAAAGGAACAGAGACAATATACAGTAGCAGTCACCATACAGGAAAAACAATGGCACTAAATTCATGTCCTTCAATAGGTACCTTGAATGTAAATGGGCTAAATGCCCAATCAAAAGACACGGGATATCAATGGATTTAAAAAAAGACCCTCAATATGCTGTCTGTAAGAAATTCAGTTTAGACCCAAAGACACCTCCAGATTTAAAGTGAGGGCATGATAAACAATTTACCATGCTAATGGACATCAAAAGAAAGCTGGGGTGGCAATCCTTCTATCAGATAAATTAGATTTTTAATCAAAAGACTATAATAAGGGATGAGGAAGGACACTGCATCATACTTAAAGGACCTCTCCAACAAGAAGATCTAACAATTTTAAATATCTATGCTCCTAACATAGGAGCAGCCAATTATATAAACCAATTTTAACAAAATTAAAGAAATACAACAACAATAATACAATAAGAGTAGGGGACTTTAAAACCCCCTCACTGAAATGGACAGATCACCCAAGCAAAAGATCAACAAGGAAATAAAGGCTTTATATAAATGACACACTGGGCCAGATGGACAACACAGATATGTTTAGAACATCCCATCTCAGAGCAACAGAATACACAATTCTTCTCTAGTGCACATGGAACATTCTCCAGAACAGATCATATCCTGGGTCACAAATCATGTCTGAACTGGTACCAAAAGACTGGGATCATTCCCTGCATATTTTCAGACCACAATGCTTTGAAACTAGAACTCAGCCACAAGATTAAAGTTGGAAAGAACTCAAATATGTAGATGGTAAAGAGCATCCTACTAAAGAATGAGTGGGTCAACCAGAAAATTAAGGAAGAATTAAGAAAAATCATGGAAACAAATGAAAATGAAAACACAGCTATTCAAAATCTTTGGGACACAGCAAAGGTGGTCCTGAGAAGAAAGTGTATAGCAATACAAGCCTTTCACAAGAAACAAGAAAGGTCTCAAGTACACAACCTAACCCCACACCTAAAGGAGCTGGGGACAGAACAGCAATGAGAGCCTATATCCAGCAGGAAAAGAGAAATAATAAAGATCAGAGCAGAAATCAATGAAAAATAAACTAAAAGAACAGTAGAACAATTCAACAAAACTAGGAGTTGGTTCTTTGAAAGAATTAATAAGATTGATAAACCCCTGGCCAGACTTATCAAAAAGAAAAGAGAAAGGACCCAAATTAATAAAATCATGAATAAAAGAGGAGAGATCACCACCAACACCAAAGAAACACAAACAACTATAAGAACATATTATGAGCACCTATATGCCAGCAAATTTGACAATCTGGAAGAAATGGATGCATTCCTAGAGACATATAAACTCCCAAATCTGAACGAGGAAGAAATAGAAAACATGATCAGACCCCTAACCAGTAAGGAGATTGAAGCAGTCACCAAAAGTCTCCCAAGAAACAAGAGCCTAGGGTCAGACACTTCCAAGGGGGATTCTACCAAACATTTTAAGAAGAATTAATACCTATTCTCCTGAAATTGTTCCAAAAAATAGAAATGGAAGGTAAAATTCCAACCTCATTTTAAAAGGCCAGGATTACCTTGAGCCCAAATTCAGACAAAGACTCCATCAAAAAGGAGACTTACAGAACAATATCCTTGATGAACATAAATGCAAAAATTCTCACCAAAATACTAGCCAATAGGATTCAACAGTATATTAAAAGGATTATTCACCATGACAAAGGGGGATTTATTCCTGGGCTGTGGGGTTGGTTCAACATCCACAAATTAATCAATGTGATACATTGATACAATGTATCAATACAATGTGATACATTAATAAAAGAAAGGACAAGAACCATACTCTCAATAGATGCTGAAAAATCATCTGACAACATATAGCATCCCTTCCTGATCAAAACTCTTCACAGTGTAGGGACAGAGGGTACATACCTCAATATCATCAAAGCCATCTATGAAAAACCACAGAGTATATCAATCTCAATGGGAAAAAAACTGAGAGCTTTTCCCCTAAGGTCAGGAACACAGCAGGGCTGTCCACTGTCACCACTGCTATTCAACATAATAATAGAAGTCCTAGCCTCAGCAATCAGGTAACAAAAAGAAATAAATGCCATCCAAATCAGCAAAGAAGAAGTCAAACTCTCACTCTTTGCAGATGATATATTTTATGAAAAAACCCCAAAAGACTCCGTTCTAAAACAGCTAGAACTCATACATGAATTCAGTAAAGTGTCAGAATATAAAATCAATGCACAGAAATCAGTTCAATTTCTATATATATATATATATATATATATATATATATATATATCAGTTGCATTTCTATATAACAACATATATATATATAGCCTATATAACAGCATATATATAACTGCAAGACAAAAGAAAGAGAAATTAAGGAGTTGATTGCATTTATAATTGCACCCAAAACAGCAAGATACCTAGGAATAAACCTAAGCAAAGAGTCAAAGACTCTGTACTCAGAAAACTATAAAGGACTCAGGAAAGAAACAGAGGTAGATGCAAAAAAAAAAAAAAAAAAAAGGAAAAATGTTCCATGCTCATGCATTGGAAGAAGAAATATGGTGAAAATGTCTATGCTACTTAAAGTAATCTATACATTTAATGCAATCCCTACCAAAACCATCATTTTTTCAAATAAATGGATCAAATAATCCTAAAATTTATATGGAACCAGAAAGGACCCTGGGTAGCCAGAGGAATGTTGAAAAAGAAAACCAAAGTTGGCAGCATCACAATTCAAGACTTCAAACTAATCATCAAAAGGGTAATCATCACAGCAAGTGCTGTGAAGTGTGTAAGCCTGGTGATTCACAGACCTGTACCCCTGGGGATAAAAATATATGTTTATAAAAAATAAAAAGTTAAAAAAAAAAAAGGGTAATCATCAAGACAATAAGGTACTGTCACAACAACAGACACATACATCAATGGAACAGAATAGAGAGCCCAGAAATGGACCCTCAACTCTATGGTTAACTAATCTTCGACAAAGCAGGAAAGAATGTCCAATGGAAAAAAGACAGTTTCTTCAGCAAATTGTGTTGGGAAAATTGGACAGCCACATGCAGAAGAATGAAACTGGATCATTTCCTTTCACCACACACAAAAATAGACTCAAAATGGATGAAAGTCCTCAGTGTGAGACAGGAATCCATCAAAACTCTTGAGAAGAACACAGGTGGCAACCTCTTCAACCTCAGCTGCAGCAACTTCTTCCTAGAAACATCACCAGAAGCAAGGGAAGCAAGGGCAAAAATGAACTATTGGGATTTCATCAAGATCAAAAGCTTTTGCACAGCAAAGGAAAGAGTCAACAAAACAAAAAGACAACTGAAAGAATGGGAAAAGATATTTGCAAATGACATATCAGATAAAGGGCTATTATCCAAAATATACAAAGAACGTATTAAACTCAACACCCAAAGAACAAAGAATCCAATCAAGAAATGAGCAGAAGACATGAACAGACGTTTTGGCAAAGAAGACATCCAGATGGCCAATAGACACATGAAAAAGTGCTCCACATCACTCGGCATCAGGGAAATACAAATCAAACCACAATAAGATACCACCTCACACCAGTCAGAATGGCTTAAATTAACAAGCCAGGAAAGGACAAATGTCGGTGAGGATGCGGAGAAAGGGGAACTCTCCTACACTGTTGGTGGGAATGCATGCAAGTTGGTGCAGCCACTCTGGAAAACAGTATAGAAGTACCGCAAAAGTTGAAAACAGAGCTACCCTACCACCCAGCAATCGCACTGCTGGGTATTTACCCTAAAGATACAAATGAAGTGATCTGAAGGGGCATGTGTCCCTGAATGTTTATAGCAGCAATGTCTACAAGAGCTGAACTATGGAAAGAACCTAGCTGTCCATTAAAAGATGAACCAATAAAGAAGATGTGGTGTATATACACAATGCAATACTATACAGCCATCAACCCCCCCCCCCATTCTTGCCATTAGCAATGACATGGATGGATCTAGAGGGTTTTATGGTAAGCAAAATGTGTCAATCAGAGAAAGGCAATTATCATATGTACTCTGATATGAAGAATTTGAGAGCAGGCAGAGGGTCATCAGGGGTAGGGAGGGGAAAATGAAGCAAGATGGGACAGGGTAGGGAGACAAACCATAAGAGACTCTTAATCTCAAGTAACAAACTGAGATTTGCTGGGGAGTGGGAGGGATAGGGTGGCTGGGTTATAGATATTGGGAAGGGTATGTGCTATGGTGAGTGCTGTGAAATGTGTAAGATTGGTGATTCACAGACCTGTACCCCAAAGCAAATACTACATTATATGTTAATTTAAAAAAACCTAAAATAAAGTTAAAAAGAATAAAGAGCGGGGGGATAAGATGGCAGGGAAGTAAGAGGAGGCGCCTTTTAAACCTGTACCCTAAAGTGAGCTGATTACCAACCACAGAACTCCGATCACCCATGAAATCAGCCTGAGTTCAGAATTATACACGTCTGGATCTCTACAGGGGCAGAAGATGCCAGTGGGCAGGTAAACTGGAGTGGGAACAGTGGCCTGATATCGGAAGATAAACAAAAGGGGGAGGGAGCCACCAGAGGTGACTGGTTGGAAAGTAATACCCGTAATAGGAGCCCCGTAATAGGAATGAGAGTGCCCTGCGTCTGGGGACCAGCATTAACTTGGAGACTGGTTGAAAGCACTTCAAAAGAGCAAAAAAATGCGGGGGGGGGGGATTGTGGGAATCGGGGCAGCTAGTGACAGGGGCTTAAGTCCCCGGTCCCAGGAAAGCCTCCCCTGGTGCTGAGCTAGAGAGAGTGCAGTGGAGAAGCCAGGTCTTGGTTCCTAAGCCGCCAGTGTGCCCGAGAACGCATGGGGTCTGGCTCCTGTGAGGGGCTGGGTGCCTCACCAGAGGACAGAACGCCCAAGCCTTGCTATGCAGCCTGAGATGCATGTGCCCCTCATTCTCCCCTGAAAGAGGTACACAAAGGCCCGGCTGGCGCTCTGTGACCCACGCCTTTATTTCAGAGCCCAAGATGTGTGCCCCAAATTCTCCCCTGAAAGAGGTGCCCGAAGGCCCAGACTGGTGCTTTTGGACCTGCGCCCCATTCTCAGAGCCTGAAAAGCGTGCGCGACCCACAGTCTCCCCTGAAATTGGTGCGCGCAAGCTGGGCGCTTTTAGACCCGGAAAGACCAGGCACTCCCAGCCTGGGCCAGTGGGAAAATCTCAGTGTGCGATCACTGCTTGGAACCTCTCTGGTGGTCTGGAGCTGCCCAGACAGCTGCCACGGCCGAGGTTTTGGGTACAAGCAAAAGATCCTGTGTCCCCAGGGATCACGACTTGGAACCTGCTCTGCCAGCGGCCATTTGGGAACTTATTTGGGCTCTGCAGCCAGACTGAGGCTTCTCTCTGAGAGGGAGGCCAGGATGCAGTTTGTTTTCCTCTAAAACTACAAAAACCATCAAAAGCGGTCAAGGTGAGAGAAAAAAAAAAATGAACAGACATAAAAACCACCAGAGAACAAAAGCCTGAAAAAAACCAGTTTCCTTAGAGCCCACCTCCTTGAGGGGGGGCAGGGGACTTAACTCAGGGAACCTCATTGAATGAAAACCCACGTGGCAGTCCCCTGTCCCAAAAAACAAACCAAGAAAGGAGAAAAAAAAAAAAAAAAGAAGACTACAAGAGAACAACCACCACTACTTCATAGGACAACTTTTATTTTTAACTCGTTCCCACTATTCTGTTTTTTTTAATAGATAATTTTTTAACTTATTTACCATCACAGTGAGATGTCCAGTATATCAAATTCCATAATAACCTTCTAAACTGAACTTTTTGATACATACACCTGTGTTTTTCTTTTGCATTTCTATTTTTTGATTTTTTTAAAATTTTAGTTTAGTTTAGTCTAGTTTATTCCTTTTTATTTTTATTTTCTAATATTCATATAGAGTTAAACTTCAAAGTAAGCCCCTTTCCCCAATCAATACTATCCCTATAGGTAAACCAATTTCTAATCCCCCTTTATCTTAGGAAAGTTGAGTCATTTAACAAAGATATCAAGATACATCCAGGAGGAATCAAAACAAACTTCCTCACCCACACTGAGAATTTATTACCACTCATCCATCTTTTTCTTCCGCCAGTGTTTCTGTGTTTTTGTGTTTGTCCTGATAGTATATAAATCTTATACTTGGGGTTCTTTTTGATGAGGTTCTTCCTTTATTTGCATATATATATATATATTTTTTCCTCTTGTCATATACTTTTATTAGTCTTTGTGTTTGTCTGTCTTTGATTGGATACTTCCTAAATCTTACCTTGGGGCCCATTTGGGCTGAACCTTCTCTTTGATCTTCCCTTTCTTTCCTGTCTCTCTCTCTCTTCTTTTTTTCTTTTTCTTTTCTTTTGTCTCTCATATGGGTGGGGAATCCTGATTGCTCAGAAGTGTTCCAGGGTGCACCTTGACTGCACCACGGTCGATACATCCAGCTACATATGTTCAGTCATCTCTCACCAAAATGACTAGGAGGAGGAATGCCCAACAGAAGAAAAATACAGAGGATGGACCTTCAGCAACAGAGCTAATAGCTATCAACATAGACAATATGTCGGAAAGAGAATTCAGGCTAACAAATATCCAGGCAATAGCTAGGTTGGAGAAAGCCATGGATGACCAAACGGAATTGATTAGGGCCGAACTGAAAGCGACCAGACAGGATGTTCACAATGTTAGAGCTGAGCTGAAAACTACCAGGGATGAGCTTCACAGTGCTCTCAATGAGTCCAATCTAATCTAAATTCTCTCAAAGCTAGGGTAACTGAGACAGAAGATAGAATTAGTGATCTGGAGGACAAACAGATAGAGAGAAAGGATCAGGAGGAAGCCTGGAAGAAACAGCTTAGAAACCACGAAAACAGAATCAGGGAAATAAATGATGCCATGAAGCGTTCCAAAGTCAGAATTATTGGAATCCCTGAAGGGGAGGAGAAAGAAAGAAGTCTAGAAGATATAGTGGAACAAGTTCTTCATGAAAATTTTCCCAATCTTTGAATGGAACAGTGTTCATGTACTAGAGACTGAAAGGTCTCCACCCAAGATTATACATTCCAAAAAAACATCACAACACCTGATAGTCAAATTGAGGAATCATAATTGTAGGTATAATCTCTTGAAAGCTGCTAGGACAAAGAGGCTCCATACTTACAGAGGAAAGCCCATCAGAATAACGTCAGACCTGTCCACAGAGACCTGGCATGCCAAAGGGCTGGCAAGATATATTCAAGGCACTAAATGAGAAAAACATGCAGCCAAGAATACTTTATCCAGCAAGACTGACATTCAAAATGGATGGAGAGTTAAAGAGTTTCCAAGACTGACAAGGCTTAAAAGACTATGCAACCACCAAGCCGACACTGCAGGAAATATTAAGGGGGGTTCTATAAAAGAGAAAAAATCCTAAGAATAGCATTGAACAGAAATATAGAGACAATGTACAGAAAGAAAGACTTCAAAGGTAACACGATGTCAATAAAAACATATCTATCAATAATCAGTCTCAATGTGAATGGCCTAAATGCGCCCATAAAACGGCATAGGGTTGCAGATTGGATAAAACGACAGGACCCATCCATATGTTGTCTACATGAGACCCATTTTGAACCTAAAGATACAACCAGACCGAAAGTGAAGGGATGGATAAGCATCTTTCATGCCAATGGGCCTCAAAAGAAGGCTGGGGTAGCAATTCTCATATCAGATAAATTAGATTTTAAACTAAAGACCAGAGATACAGAAGGACACTACATCATTCTTAAAGGGACTCTCCACCAAGATGATCTAACAATTGTAAGTATCTATGCCCCCAATATGGGAGCAGCCAATTACATAAGAAAACTGTTAATCAAGATAAAGAATCATATCGATATGAATACATTAATAGTAGGAGATCTTAACACGCCTCTCTCAGAAATAGACAGATCACCACAGCAGAAAATTAATAAAGAAACAAGAGCATTGAATGACACATTGGGCCAGATGGACCTCATAGTTTATATATACCGAACATTCCACCCTAAAACAACAGAATACTCATTCTTCTCAAGTGCACATGAAACCTTCTCAAAAGGTTATTAAAAAAGATAATTTTTATCTTAAAAGATAAAAAATAAAGATAAGATAAAAAGATAATTTTTATCTTAAAAAAGATAATTTTTTAACCTATTTACCATCACAGTGAGATGTCCAGTATATCAAATTCCATAATAACCTTCCAACCTGAACTTTTTGATACATACACTTGTGTTTTTCTTTTGCATTTCTATTTTTTGATTTTTTAAACAATTTTAGTTTAGTTTAGTCTAGTTTATTCCTTTTTATTTTTATTTTCTAATATTCATATAGAGTTAAACTTCAAAGTAAACCCCTTTCCCCAATCAACACTATCCCTATAGGTAAACCAATTTCTAATCCCCCTTTATCTTAGGAAAGTTGGGGGACAAATCAGGACTCAATTGATACCAAAAGACTGAGATTATTCCCTGCATATTCTCAGATCACAATGCCTTGAAACTGGAGCTCAATCACAAGGAAAAGTTCCAAAGGAACTCAAACATCTGGAAGCTAAAGACCACCTTGCTTAAGAATTCTTGGATCAACCAGGAGATCAAAGGAGAACTGAAACAATTCATGGAAACCATGAGAATGAAGACACTTCGGTTCAAAACCTATGGGATACAGCAAAAGCCGTTCTAAGGGGGAAATACATAGCCATCCAAGCCTCTCTCAAAAAAATTGAAAAATCCAGAACACCACAGCTGTCTCTACACCTTAAAGAACTGGAGAATCAAGTTCTTCCCTTTTAAGAAGGGAAATAATCAAGATTAGAGCTGAGATCAATGAGGTAGAAACCAGAGATACAGTAGAATATATCAGTGAAACTAGAAGCTGGTTTTTTGAAAGAATCAATAAGATCGATAAACTATTGGCCACACTAATTGAAAAGAAAAGAGAGAAAGCCCAAATTCATAAAACTATGAATGAAAAGGGAGAGATCACAACTAACACCAAGGAAGTAGAAACAATCATCAGAAGTTATTATCAACAGTTATATGCCAATAAGCTAAGCAACCTAGATGAAATGGATGCATTCCTGGAAAACTATAAATCCCAAAATTGAACCAGGAAGAAACTGACAACCTGAATAGACCAATATCTAGTAACGAGATTGAAGCAGTGATCAAAAACCTCCCTAAAAACAAGAGCCCAGGACCTGACGGATTCCCTGGGGAATTCTACCAAACTTTCAAAGAAGAAATAACACCTATTTTCCTGAAGCTGTTTCAAAAAATTGAAGCAGAAGAAAACTTCCAGACTCTTTCTCTGAAGCCAGCATTACCCTGATCCCCAAACCAGGCAAAGACCCTACCAAAAAGGATAGTTTCAGACCAATATCACTGATGAATATGGATGCTAAGATTCTCCACAAGATCCTAGCAAACAGGATCCAACATCACATTAAAAAGATAATCCACCATGACCAGGTGGGATTCATCCCTGGGCTCCAAGGATGGTACAACATTTGCAAATCAATCAATGTGATAGAACAAATTAATATGAGAAGAGGAAGAACCACATGGTCCTCTCAATTGATGCAGAAAAAGCATTTGACAAAATCCAGCATCTGTTCCTGATTAAAACACTTCAAAGTATAGGGATAAAGGGAGCATACCTGAACTTCATCAAAACTATCTATGAAAGACACACAGCAAATATCATCCTCAATGGGAAAAAGCTTGCAGCCTTCCCGTTGAGATCAGGAACAAGACAAGGATGCCCACTCTCACCACTCTTGTTCAACATAGTATTAGAAGTCCTAGCAACAGCAATCAGACAACAAAGATAAATAAAAGGTATCCAGATTGGCAATGAAGAAGTCAAACTCTCTCTCTTCACAGATGACATGATTCTTTATATGGAAAACCCAAAAGACTCCACTCCCAAACTACTAGAACTCATACCGCAATTCAGCAACATGGCAGGATACAAAGTCAATGTACAGAAATCAGTGGCCTTCTTATATACTAACAATGAAAATACAGAAAGGGAAATTAGAGAATCGATTCTATTTACTATTTACTATCTTACCAAGAACCATAAGGTACCTGGGAATAAACCTAACCAAAGAGGTAAAGAATCTGTATTTGAGGAACTACAGGACACTCATGAAAGAAATTGAAGAAGACACAAAATGATGGAAGACCATTCCATGCTCTTGGATCAGAAGAATAAACATTGTTTTTCTTTTTTTTTTTTTAAGATTTTATTTATTTATTTGTCAGAGAGAGTGGGCACAGGCAGATAGAGTGGCAGGCAGAGGCAAAGGGAGAAGCAGGCTCCCTACTGAGCAAGGAGTCTGATGTGGGACTCGATCCCAAGACTCTGGGATCATGACCCGAGCTGAAGGCAGTCACTTAACCAACTGAGCCACCCAGGCGTCCCATAAACATTGTTAAAATGTCTATACTGCCTAGAGCAATCTATACTTTTAATGCCATTCTGATCAAAATTCCACTGGTATTTTTGAAAGAGCTGGAGCAAATAATCCAAAAATGTGTATGGAATCAGAAGAGACCCCGAATTGCTAAGGAAATGTTGAAAAACAAAAATAAAACTGGGGGCATCACGCTACCTGATTTCAAGCTTTACTACAACGCTGTGATCACCAAGGCAGCATGGTACTGGCATAAAAACAGACACATAGACCAGTGGAACAGAGTAGAGAGCCAAGATATGGACCCTCAACTCTATGGGCAAATAATCTTTGACAAAATGGGAAATAATATACAGTGGAAAAAGGACAGTCTCTTCAATAAATGGTGCTGGGAAAACTGGACAGCTATCTGTAGAAGAATGAAACTCGACCATTCTCTTACACTGTACACAAAGATAAACTCAAAATGGATAAAAGACCTCAACGTGAGACAGGAATCCATCAGAATCCTAGAGGAGAACATAGGCAGTAATCTCTTGGATAACAGCCACAGCAACTTCTTTCAAGATATGTCTCCAAAGGCAAAGGAAACAAAAGCGAAAATAAACTTTTGGGACTTCATCAAAATCAAAAGCTTTTGCCCAGCAAAGGAAACAGTCAACAAAACAAAGAGGCAACACATGGAATGGGAGAAGATATTTGCAAATGACAGTACAGACAAAAGGTTGATATCCAGGATCTATAATGAACTCCTCAAACTCAACACACACAAAACAGATAATCATATCAAAAAATGGGCAGAGGATTTGAACAGACACTTCTCCCATGAAGACATACAAATGGCTATCAGACACATGAAAAAATGTTCATCATCATTAGCCCTCAGGGAGATTCAAATTAAAACCACACTGAGATATCACCTTACACCAGTTAGAATGGCCAAAATTAGCAAGACAGGAGACAACATGTGTTGGAGGGGATGTGGAGAAGGGGAACCCTTTTCCACTGTTGGTGGGAATGCAAGTTGGTGCAGCCTCTTTGGAGAACAGTGTGGAGATTCCTCAAGAAATTAAAAATAGAGCTTCCCTATGACCCTGCAATTGCACTCCTGGGTATTTACCCCAAAGATACAGACAGATGTGGTGAAAAGAAGGGCCATCTGTACCCCAATGTTTATAGCAGCAATGGCCATGGTCGCCAAACTATGGAAGGAACCAAGATGCCCTTCAACAGACAAATGGATAAGGAAGATTGGTCCCTATACACTATGGAGTATTATGCCTCCATCAGAAAGGACGAATACCCAACTTTTTTTGCAACATGGACTGGACTGGAAGAGATTATGCTGAGTGAAATAAGTCAAGCAGAGAGAGTCAATTATCATATGGTTTCACTTATTTGTGGAGCATAACTAATAGCATGGAGGACATGGGGAGTTAGAGAGGAGAAGGGAGCTGAGGGAAATTGGAAGGGGAGGTGAACCATGAGAGACTATGGACTCTGAAAAACAATCTGAGGGTTTTGACGTGGGGGGTGGGGTGGGAGGTTGGGGTACCAGGTGGTGGGTATTATAGAGGGCACAGATTGCATGGAGCACTGGGTGTGGTGCAAAAATAATGAATACTGTTATGCTGAAAATAAATAAAAAATAAATTTAAAGAAGTATAAAGAAATAAATCATACTCATAAATGAATAAAAATTTAACAATTTTTAAGATTTGCATGTAGACAATTTGATGAAAAAAACTTCAGAATTCACCTGCATCATTTACAAAGTTTACTTCTAAGCATGTTTTGTTTAAAAACCCCAAAACTTTATCATCATAAATTTCTCTTTATAATGGGGGCGCCAGGAAGGCTCAGTGAGTTAAAGCCTCTGCCTTAGGCTCAGGTCATGATCCCAGGGTCCTGATATAGAGCCACATCGGGCTCTCTGCTCTGCAGGGAGGTTGCTTTGCCCTTTCTCTATGCCCACCTCTCTGCCTACTTGTGATCTGTCAAATAAATAAATAAAATCTTTAAAAAATTTTCTCTCTATAATGAATGTATACATTTTATCGAATCCCGGTGAATGGGAGAATATTTTCAGTCATAAATCCTCATAACTTAAATTTGTAATTTATATCTGCAAGGATCCCTTTAGAAGTTCCGAGAAGCAGGCACAGGGACACTGGGAAGGTTTCCACACGCAATGCAGTGAACACGAATTGCACACGGACCCACCTGGGGGTGGGGGAACCCACCTGGGTCTCCGGTGAGCACCCAGAGGCATGTAGGCCCCCAGGTGAGCACAGGGCGCGGTGGAGAGGTGCCACAGGCTAGCAGCCTAGAGATAGGACAGCGTCTGGAATGAGCTCCACCTGCGCCCTCAGAAAAGGGTCGGATCCGCTCCAGGCCCGGGGTGAGAGCGCTCAGCGGCTCCTCAGTGTGGGGCAGGGGCTGCATACTCGTGTCTCTTGGAAATGGGAAAGAAGAGCTGAGAAGGAGGCGTCTGTCTGTCCTCTGTAACTGTCCCAGAGTCCCCGCATCCTCCCTGGGCTCCGAGTCAGGCCTGGACCTCAAGTGCCGCACATCCGCCCCTATCTCTCCTCTCTCCCACACGTTCCCCGAACCGGGCTGGGGGCCTAGGCGTTGCGGTCTGCTGACGAGGGGCAGGTAGTTTTAAGGAGAAAACGCACAGTTTGTGTGGAATGAGGAGGGGCTGAGACTCTCAATCAATGGCGGGATTTTCTAATCTCTGGGGAGACCCGGGCCTGACGCACCCAATCTCCAGCGATCCCCCTCGACTTCCCAGCCCTTCCCAGATCCCAGTTCCTGGCAGAGGCAGCGCGGTGCAGGTCAGAAATGGGATCACTGCAGCAGCCCCTTCCCCCCTTTACAGAGGGGGCATGCCTTTCTCAGAAGCTCCACCTCCCAGGTGAGGGGAACTCCGGCAGACACCGCCCCAGGACGCCCTTGGCCGGCCTCGCGGGCAGCAGCTACATCATCCCTGCCCCTGGCTGGTAGCCAGCGCGTGGCTTCTGAGCGGGAGACAGCAGGAAGTCCGTGGGTGGCATCTCAGCGTCCTGGCATCTAGGTCCTTGCCGTCCTCAGTCCTGCGGGAAACCTCAGGGATCGGGCTTCCGGGGGCAGGGGGTCCGGCCTATTCCCACGCCCTCCTGGGTGGACCTGCCTCTGGGAACCGCCCCTTGGGAACCCCTTAAGGCATCGTGTCTCAGACTTCCCTGTTCACAGGGCACCGAGCTCACCTTTTCAGCTCAGAAGGAACAGGGACAGCAGGGACTCCTCACCCAGGAGCAGGGACCTGGCCCAGATCACCATCTCAGGGGCACTGAGAACCCTCCCTCCTGTGAGGTCCCCCCCCCCCCCCAGCCATTCCTCACAATGCAAAGACTGGGAGGGGAGGAGGTAGGCTCCTGAGCTCCCTGCTCACCTACCCTGGCTGCTGCTCTCCTGCTGGGCCCCCAGCCTCTCCCTCTGCCCTGACCATGCCAGCCCTCCTCTGTGGACCTTGGAGCCCCTGGAGCCCCATGATGGCCCTGCCATGACTCACCCGACTCCCAGCCCTCCTCCTGAGACACCAGGTGAAACTATACCCCTGCACAGAAGCCTGTGATTCAGCAGCTGTGGACCCGGGGCATGGGGAGGGGGGGCAGTAGGGCGCTGGGTCTCTAGAGGATCCTGGACAGTAGCTGGGTGGCCCTGGAACTTCTCCCAGAGACCCTGTCTCTGCTCCTGCTCTCTTCCCTGTGGCCACAGAGACATGTGGCCCCAGGTGTCTCTGCTGGGCTCTCAGCCCCTTGAAACACAAGACTGTTCCTGAGTATTTGAGGGGGCGTTAGATCCTTTGAGGGGCTCTCAGAACGGACGTGGGGTGGTGTGTGCTCCTTCTCAGCAAACAGACCCCGGGAGCGCCCTGATGTTGAGCCTGTCCTGTGGATGGGGGTTTGGGGCTGTCCCAGGAGTCCCCGTCTCACTAGACTTCTCCTATACCTGCCCCGTGGACTCCCCAAGACCTTCCGGCTGCCATCGGGCACCTTTATTCTCAGAAGAGGGACAAAAGGTGAGCAGGGGTGCAGGGCCTCTGTTGGCCTCCTTTGAGCTGAGGTGCAGATCTCCCTTTGAGTGATGCTCCTTGGAGTCTCTCCCTCCCATCCCAGCCCAGGTAACAGAGCCCTGAGTAGATCATCAGGACACAGAAGGGACAGGGCTGGGCTCCTCACCTGAGACAGCAGGCCCAGGGGGTCACTGGGGTCCTACCACACCTAGGGGGTGTTGCTGTAATAGCCATAGCATCTGACGTCCACCTGATACTGGGGGTCACAGGGCCCACATGGAACAGGGTCTGGGTTCCCCCACAGGGGCTGGCTAGGAGTCCAAAGTCCAGGAGGGCTGGCCTTCTTCCTTCATCAGGACAAACCTGTGGGATCACTTGGGTGAGGCACACTGGAGGGTCACATTCCCTCCTGAGGTCACAACAGGGCTGGGCTGGGCTGAGAGCCGAGGTTTGTCCAGCGATCCTAAGAGAGGAGGAGGCGGTGGTGTTAAATGCGGATCAGAACCCCCACATTATCCCCAGGCAGGGGTGTGAGAGGGAGACCCCTGAGAGCCCACCCCCTTCCTGAGGGCAGAGCCTGGGGCTGGGACCCTGAGTGGACTCGCACCTGTCACCACTAGCTCCAGGGGGTCACTGAGCTCTGACCAGCCAGTGGGACTGAGATAGTCACAGCGGTATCTTCCTGCATATACATCTGTCATGTGTGTGATGGAGAAGTTGGTCTTGTCCCTGGGCTCCAGTATCTTCCGTGTGTCCCAGGTCTCTAACTTTCCCTCTTTATGCAGGCGGTACTCCTGGGCCTCTGGCCTCACCAACACCAGATGGTCACATGTGTCCCCCAAGGCATTACAGAGCCTGGCTCAGCCCAGATGGTGGGTCTGGGGAGGGTCCCTGGAAGGAAACAGAGGCTGGGACACAGACCTTCCCCATGCTCTGGTCCCAGCTCAGCACCAAAACCACAGACATTCCCCTCGGTCAGCCCAGAACTTCTGTTCTCCATCCCCTGCTGCCTGGTGGGTGACCCCTGTCCCCAGTGAGGAGGTGGGACTGGGATCCCTAGGGACAGACACACATGCCTGCACTCTGGTCCTGAGGCACACACTCAGCCCTGGAAGAGAGTCCCTGTGAGAGTTTTGCCCTGAATCCTAGCAGAACCCCTCCTCCCCTTGAGCCTCCTGAGCCTGGGGTCTCTGACAGACCAGGGCCTGTCTGTGGGGTGGGTCCCTTCCAGACTAGGTTGTCCCCTCCCATCCTCAGATCTCACTGAGACAGAGCAGGGCCATGAGGGTGGGGATCATGGTGTCTCCTCTCTCTGGTTCCGGCTGTGTGGATGGAGGGACCACTGTGACCACAAGACAAACAGACACACAGGGGGTGGCCGCACGGAAGCCAGTCCTGCCTGTCACAGGGTTATCACCTCAGCAGTCCCCAGGAAGGGGAACGGCTCCTCCCCACGCCTAGCCTGGCTGGTGTTCATGACGGTACAGCGGGGGTAACCCGAGGCTTCCTAAGATGGCCCATCCGGGTGAGGAGACCAGGGCAGTGCCTTCCCTCCCATAGCCTCCCCCATGGGTCTCCTTTATCTCCATCACACCCTTGGGTCCTCACCACGGACAGGTCCCCAGACCCAGAGCTACTGTCAGGGATGTTGGTTCCTGCTGTGCTGGGGAGCTTGTGTCAGCTCAGACACTCATGTGACATCTCTGAATGGCTCAGGTCAAGGTCGTGGTGACAAGGAGCCCAGAGGAGAGATACCGGCACAGTGGGAAGGGAACACAGCCCCTCTCCTGGCCCTGGAGCGTGGGCTCTCTTTCTGTCTCAGCCTCCAAGGATTTCTCTGTTTTCCCGTGACTCTGTCCATACCCTCACTTCTTGGGAACATCTGTTGAGATCCTCCTGGCTCCTCTGTGCCCCTTGTTCCTGGCAGCGAGTTGTCCTCCCAATTTGGGGTCCTTCCTGCATGCTATAGGGGACAATGGGTAGATGAAAGTCCTGATTTGTTGGGAAAAAGTTGATCTTTAGTAAAATATTTTTCTACCAACCATTGCGTATGTGAATTGAGCAGTAATGTCGTAATCAGATACCCCCCCCCCCATTTTTTACTTTTATTTTTTGTGTTTTCCTTTTCTGGAGAGAGAGAGAATGCGCATGAGGGGTGGGGGAGGGCAGATGGAAAGGGAGAGAGAGAGAATTCTAAGCTGACTCCATGCCCAGCCCAGCCTGAGCTGGACTTGGGGCTGGATGTTTGACCCCGAGGTCATGACCTGAGCTAAAAGCAAGAGTCAGACCTCAGCAGACTGAGCCCCCCAGGTGCCCCATTTCCCCCCTTTTAAAAGTTATCTTACATGTAAATCTATGTTGGAGAGGGAAGTGCAATATCCCTCTCTTTCAGTATTCTTGTTTGGTGTTCACGCGAGCCCATGAAAATGTTTGGGAATGTGTCTGTTCTATGAACCGTGTGATTTGTGGGATCTGGAGTTAGTTTTGTGGGACGAGTTTCATTTTCATTTAAGAGCTCAAAAGGTGATTCAGGTTTTCTACTTATTCCCGAGCTGGTTTTAGATCTGTTTCTGGGGTCCTGGTCCATCTTATCCACATTGGATGAAGGTCTTCTAAGGTCCGCTCACATCTCTTCTGAAAGGACTCCGTCTGGAAGGGGACCGGAGGGCACACAATGCAGAGTCTCATGCATGTGTCCGTAGCCGATGATATTCAAGGTCAGAGACACTGATTTCCTGCAAATGCCTGGTTTTAGAAAAAAGGAAAACCCATTCCCTGACCAAGGGGCGTCCACCAAGAGCTTTTCCCAGACTCAAGCCAGGAAGTGTCCGCTTGATCTCAGGCTGAACTCCCTCTACTTTGTTCTCTTTCCCAGACACAGTCAGCCCCAAACCCTCAACAGACTCGCCTGTAGATCGTGTGCGAGTTTCCACATCCCAAAGGACAAGTCCTCTGCTCTTCCAAGATGCACTCTATCTTTCGTAATCCAGCTTGCCTCGGTTTACCTCTTTTATCTAGGTTGACACCATAAAACCTGTATTTTTGTAGTGATGTCCCATATTTCATTACTGATACGCGTTCTTGGTGTCTTTTCTCTATTTCTTATCGAGGGTCGCTAGGACTTTTCACACTCTGGGAATACTCGATGATAAATGTTTGTGGCTTTATTAATGTTATGGGACTGGATGCTTATGTTCTTTCCCCAGAGTCGTAAGTTGAGGCTCAGCCTCCATCCTGGCTGTACTGGGAAACGGGGCATCGAAGGAAGCAATTAGGATAGAATGAGGTTGTAAGTGTGGTCCAGATTGGGTTAGAGCAGTGCCCTCAGAAGAGAGTCCAGGGAGCTCCGAGTGTGTCTCTCAGTCACACCAGGGAAAGACGCACAGCAAGACGGGACTGTCTTCAGCCCAAGGGTGGGTGGGGAGGCCCCGCCAGACACCCCCCCCCCCCCATCACACGTTCGTGGAGACTTCTGTGGTCTGTGAGGCTCATCACAGAAGCCGGAGCAGAGGGCTGCAGACTTGGACGCCAAACAGAAAAGAGGCGGGGGAGGCTGGAGGAGTTTGGAAATGCTGCGTGTGTGCCCCGGGCTGCTGGTGGAGATGCGGACTGCGAAGTCTACCCCCGCCGGGCCTTGGCCACAATGAGGAACGAGGCACTGCACCAGGGAGAAAACCGGACCCTTGTGACGGAGGGGCAGAGAGCATGGATGGACCCTGTCCAGAGGTCGGCAGGGTGCAGGCCTAGGGAGCTGCGGAATTTGGCATGCTGGGCGGTGGCGCTTGACGTGTGCCTGGAGCGCTCCCGTGTGGGCGCTCGCAGCGAAACTCTGGAGGAGCCAGGAGATTGGAGGAATGAGTTTGTTGTAAGGAGTTAGTGACCACACAGTCCGTCGTCAGTGTCTGCTGCAGTGCTCCAAGATTCATTGTTTGCGTGTAACACCCAGTGCTCCCTGCCATCCGTGTCCTCCTGAATACCCACCCCCCGGCTCACCCGCCCCCACCCCCCCAATCCCTCAACTGGTTTCTGATCAGAAAGGATGAGTACTCAGCTGTTGCTTCAGCATGGACGGAGCTGGAGGGGATTATGCTGAGTGAAATAAGTCACACAGAAGAAGTCAATTATCAAATGGTTTCACTTGCTTGTGGGACAAAAGGAAGAGCAGGGAGGACATTAGGAGAAGGAAGGAAAAATGAAGCAGTGGTGGTGGGCGGGGGGGGGGGGTGGGAACCAGAGCGTAGAGGGACCATGAGAGACTGAGGACTCTGGAGAAGGAATTGATCAGCTATAGACTCTGAAGGGAGACCTGCAAGATTCTTCGGACAAATGAGTGAAAGGGTTTGGGAGAGCAAGCGGAGCCAAGGTGAGAGCTCTTGTGGGAGCAGAAACGCAGTGCAGGGGCATGGAAGGGGATGAGATGGGAGGGAGGAGTGAAAGCTGTCAGACTTCTCAGATTCATCAGGATGGGACCGTAGGCTTCCTTGTCGGCCAGCTATGTGCTGGTTTTCAGGGAAAGGGAAGGACGACGCCAAACTCAGTTCAGAGATGTCAGGGCCGGCCCCGTGGTTTCAGAGTTTGGGCTACTGGCTTGGTTTCCCCTGGGCAGGCTCTGCTCGAGGCCTTGGGAGTGGGGCCCTCACAGAGAGAAGGGCCCTGCAGCCCCCAGCCATGGAGGGGGCACCCCAGAGGGCCTGGCGGGCAAGGCATCGAGTCAAGGTTCTGTTCATTACAGAGCCTTCAGATCTGTGCAAGTTGCCTTGCTCAGTTTTGAACGCGGTCCCCTCTTTCTTCTTTCCCATCGCTCCCTCTGGGGGCAGGCACGTCCCTGATCTGGGTCACAGGCTCACCACACCTGCACGGGAATTCTGCCTTCAAAGACATTGTGCCCCGAACCTCGCCCATGTCTGACTTACAGGATAATTCAGAATTGACTCTGGATTTTAGATTGATCGATGATGCTGGAATGAGTGTAGATTTGGGGGGCGGCACTGTTGGGATGGAATGACATGAGATGTTTATGCCTCCCTGCTCAATGCGTGCTGCTGACCTAATTCCGGGGCCGGCTGTGTTTGGAGATGGGATCTCTACAGAGGAATGATCATGAGATCATAGGGTTGTGCCCGGATTAAAGAGGGTGGTGACCCGATAAGAGGAGACAGCAGAGATCTCTCTCTGCCTCACACGCCACACAGAGGAAAGTCCACATGAGCAGGCGTCCTTTAGCCGCAGGGAGAGCCCTCCAAGGACAATAGCCCTGTCGGCACCTTGGGCTCAGGCTTCAGCCTCCAGAACTGTGAAGAAATAGATTTCTGTGTCATCAGCTCTCCTCCCCCCAAACCCCAGTCCATGGTATCTTGTTAAGGCAGCCCAGGCTCATTTTCACCCAGTGCCATGGGACAAATTTGCTGTTCTTTTTCTAACTTCTATAGATGTTGCCTAAGCCGCTGATTTTCAGGCGCTCTTTTCTTTGTAATAATTTCATTCATAATTTTCCCTTTGGCCTGTGGCGTTTACTTGACCATTTAAGTGAAATTGTGTGTCAGTGTAGAATATTGGCATTGTCATTTACGTAAAAAAAAAAAAAAAGACATTTTCATTTGTGGTTTGCTTCTCTTAACCATGGGTTTTTAGAAGGGTTTTGCTTTATGTCTGAAGATATGGAGATGGTATTTTTTTTTTTAATCTACAGCAGAATTAAGTGATTTCTAAAGCTCCAGGATATCCTGCTTCCTTATGAGAGGTCCCCAGGCCAAGGAGTGTTAGCTGAGTGTCCACGGGGTGGGGGGAAGGGCCACAGCCTCCTGGTGTCTCTACAGTCCCCCTCCTGGGAACATGGGGTCTGGGTCCTTCCTGGGCTAGTGCATGGACAGAGCAGCACATTCACTGGGCTCTGCTGGGGCCTCCGTTGACTGAGAGGAAGGGGGTGCACTTGTCTCCTGTCCGAGATTCAAGCTGTTCCTCTGGGCGTGGGTCACATCCTGGGGTTCTTCAGATGCCATGGCCTGGAGGGCGGGAGAATGGGAGTCAGGTGTGTGATGGGTGGGGAGCCAGGGTTCTGGGAGCAGCAAGGACCCACCTGACCATCCTGTCCCCCTGACTGTCCATTGTGTCCAGCAATCCATCTGACATAGGGAAGGAAGAGGGGCCACTCCCCCTTGAAGGCTGAGTGGTTCCCCCTGGGACACAGTCACCCCGTGGTGGACTCACTGTCAGGGCTCTGCTTGGGGAGCAAGGAGGGAAGATGTCCTCCACCTTGACCCTCTTCACTTACGAGTCCACCCGGAAGCCAAGGTCGATTTTAAGACCTAAATGATCACTTGGATGGATTCCCCGTTGGGACATGGTTTGCTTGTGTTTCTATCACCCAGTCTAAGACAGAGCCTTGCCAAACATAGATTTCTCATAAGGATTTGTCACCTCCCTGAATGAATAAATGAGCTAAAGTTGGGGGAAACTCAGTCTGTAGGATTTGGTTTAACCACTTCAGTCTGTACCCACATGCTCATAGACAGACAGATGGACAGAAAGAGACAGGACACTTGCCCATCGGCCAAGAAGAGGACAGATCAGCACCCTGTGCTCAAGGAATTCATGGCTGTGGGGCTGGGAGTCGCCCACAAACAAGGAAGCCCCGATTTGGGCGAGGGGGTAAGTGCAGTGGAGTGGCCAGGGGAGAGCCTGCTTCCATTACAACAGCTCCTCCACCCCGCGTGTCAAGTGTCGGCACAGCTGGCCTGTCCCTCTTTGCTCTGGATGGAGTGGGGGCTGTCCTACATGTCGTGGGATGTACGGTAGCACTCCTGGCCCCTAGAGACCATTGGAAACCCCCTCCCAGCTGTGATGAACAAAGTGTCTCTAGACGGACTTGGGGAAGTGCTGAACATTGAGGGTGAGACAAATTCTGGGGAGATTGGAGATTTGGCCCATGGGACATTGAAAGGCCTGCTGGGCCGACAAGCAGAGACAGCTCCCAGGAGCTTGGATATCTGAGGCTGGAAATAATTGTGGAATTATGAGCCTGGAGATGGTCCAGGTGTACCTGGGATTAAATAAATGTGACAACATCAAATAGGGAGTTGTCTCATAGTGAGGTCAACACGATCTTCGGGTGAGCTTCCTGCGGGACTAGGAAAGGAATGACAATCATTACACTCAAGGCACATTATTGTGTAGTTCCATTGCATCTAAATCCACACAACCAGAGGGAAGAGAGTAAACAGAGCAAAAGCCAGGCTGAGGATCTCTGTTCATGGACAGACCATTCAACAGGGTGCCTTTGTGTGAATAAGAAAAGGTGCATTGCTCAGAATCCACCAGTAGGGTCTTAAATTCCATTGTCCCTATTGTGCAGTGCACAAACTGTACAGCTATCCCTGGCAGCATTGCCATTATGAGACACAGACAACCAACAGTTCAAAGGACCCAAATAAGGGGACCAAGAAGGAGGGGACCATGTAGTATCAGAAAAACCCACTGAGCCATGATGTCCCAGCAGCCTGTATGTATCACCTTTCAAGAAGAAGGGTGAGGTTAGATGTTGCCGATCTGAGGGATAGGACGATAGGACGGTGGAGAAACAGCCCATGGATGTAGCTAATGAACAAGGCTGTGCTGGGTGCCCCGGGCAGGAGCAGGGGCTCACCTCACTGTCCATCTGTATGTCTTCCTCAGGCTGGGACTCTCTCACCTCAGCTTCTGGAGAACGAGAACATTCTATTTTATGCCCCAATTCCTGAAACCCTGCAGTCCCACATGCCCCTCCCACCCTCAGATGGGGAGTCTGAGGTCCAGCACGGGGCAGGATGTGCCTGGGATCACAGAGATGTGACAATTTTCATGCAAAGCCCAGAACCTGGCCCATGGACTCCTCCTGGTCTCCCAGCAGGACCCTCCTTCCTACTTACTCTTGTTCTCATCCTGGACAGGAGCCACGGAGCTGGAGCTGAGGGAGGAAAAACAGGGGCAGTAGGCAACTGCAAAGGCACTGCAGGCAGAGGTGGGAGGTTGGGGGAGGACTTTGGGGGAGAAATTACCTTTTCTGCAGGGTTCTGGTTTCAACTTGAGGACGTGAGACACCTGCACAAAGTGAGAATTAGCTTCTAAGCAGCCCCAGAACCTGGCACCCAGGGTCATGTTTGGATCTCAGAGGACCCGAGCCCTGACAAGGTTAAACACCCACCCCCCTTGATCTGGAATTCAGAGCAAACAACTAAATTCTAACACACAAAACATGCATGGAGGGTTCAACATATTCTTAAAAAACAAAACTGATAGAATGTCTTTAAAAGTCTATGTTCTTATTAAATCCTTCATTCTGAAGGATTTTTGTAATTATTTTTTTACATAAGAAAATTTATAAGAACTGTCTTTTTTATTCCTGCATCACCTTGAACTATGTTTTTGCTTTGGTAGTATTTTACCAAGGAGAGAGAGAGATGGAGGTGGATTTGGAGATAATGGGCACGGGGGCTGCAAGAGAGAGGAGAAAGAAAGGGCAGGTCCCTTACTCATGCATCTATAGGCATGCACATAGACAGAAATAGGGATGGATGGATGGACAGGTAATAGGTAGGTAGGTAGGTAGGTGTTTTTCTGATATATGCACCCTGTCTTGTGCACCTCTCACAAATATGAAGCCTCATCTACACAACCCCAGGACCCCCGATCAGGAGATCTTCACTTATGCAACATGTGGACCAAAACCACACTCCTGGTTCCTGTCTTACCAACTGCCAAACGGCGTCTTTTATTTTCTTCCTGGCTCTACCCAGTGTCTACTTAGGAATACCTGGGAAAGGGTGTTGGTAAAGCCGTGATCACCTCTAACAAGTTCTGGAGCCTGGGATATCCTCCTGTCCTACTCCTGGCACTGAGCCCTGTGACTGTCTGGTCAAGGAGGCATCTGCCTGGTTTCCCGTGGTGAAGTCCTCCATCCTCCCTTAGAATCTGATTGGTATTTGAAGACAGATATTGGAGTTTTCCTCCAATGCCATGACTGTTCTCAAATACAGTATGGCCATTGTTAGGACCACCGATGAACCTCGCCCGCGTGGCCCAGCATCATGGCAGCTAACTCTTAAAGGTCTCCGATCTCCACGTTGCTCCTTCTGATCTGCTGGCATTCTACTCTAATGCATCCCCTCTCCCCCAAGGCATTAACTAATTTACTCCACAAACTCATGGATTTCTGCTTTATTCGATGCATTGTAATCCCATACTTGGATGCTCAGGTTATTCTAGATTTTTCCACAGGGGATTCCTTCCAGCTGGCTTCTGTGTTATTCTGACTTGGCTCCATCACTCTTGGTGAATTTTTATACTTTCTGACCCATTCGGATGCTCTGACATCTTCCATTAGTTTCCCTGTCCCAATCTGGAATAAAGAATTTCTTGGAGGAACCCGAATTCCTTTTAACAGAAGGCAATATTTGAAAACTGAGATCTGGATGATCGGTGTGCCGTCACTGTGTCTAGGTTTTATTGGTGGTTGGAGCTGGGACCCGTGTGTTCATACGTATACGCACAGACACAACAACAGATGCTTACACCTACCATTATCCCGTCAATGTACATGTATGCACTTTAACGAGGTCCCACTGGCATTTCCAATTCCGGTAGAGCAGTTCAGAGTTTAAACTGCTTTTGCACATTGATAAATCCCTGAAAACCTTGAGTAACTCGGCGCCTTGATCCCCAATATTTTTACATATCTGCTCAAAACAACTAATCTTCCACCCATCCTCCCGCACTCCTTGCCACTGTGCCCACCCCCCACTGGTTGCAGGGTGATGACCCTTCCCTTGAAGCCCACCCCCGTCACCGACATGGCTCCCCGGGTGTTGGGGACACCCCCTGCTACCTGCCCTCATATCTGTGGCGACTCCTGTGTGTCCCAAGAAGGCACTTTGCATCTTCAGAGTTGGGTCTTGAGTCTCAGGTAGACCAGAGCTCCCCATCGCCTACTTACTTGACTTGCAGCATTTTTTCTGGCGCTGGTGTCGGACAAGGAGGAAGAGGAGAAGGAGGAAGAGCATCAGGAAGAAGGTCACAGGCACTGGGATCCAGCTTCTCTGGTGCTTGTGACCTTGGACACAAGGGATACCATGAATGGACCAGGATGTCAGTTAACTGGGCAACTGCTGCATGTAGACCCGTGGTGGGGTCTATGCCATCATCACCTCTGATCTCCATAATGATCACGCACCAGAAAATGCCACCCCCACCTTCACCCGTTTCACAGACAAAGAACCAATGCTCAGAGAAATGAGTCAGGTGCCCCAGGTGACCAGGCCAGGAAGTCAGTGGCAGAGCTGGGATTCCAACCCAGGACAGTGGGTTCCCTGTGCTCTCCTCACAATGCCCACCCTAGTGGACACCTGCTTCTGGCTCTGGGATCCTGCCTTGGTTGGAATGGTTCATTCTGTTGTCCTCATGTGCCCTGCCTTCTCCTGTAGCCCCAGCTGAATGCGCCTGCTATTGTCAGAAGCTTTGAGGTGCTCAGAACCATCCCTGCGTGGGAGGGACTCCATGCCTTCCTCACTCCCCAAGTCCAGCCAAGACTGGTCCTCTGCCCTGCAGACCCCACACTTGCACGTGGGGCCTGCCTGCAGTTTTCAGCGAGCACATGAGGGAAGGGAACATGAGGGTTCGCACACCCTCTGGGCCCGTCCCGTGCAGGGCTCTCATGTCCAAGATCTCACCTAAACCTCTCAGCAAACCTATGAGGGAGACTATAGGAGACACGTTTCACAGACAGTGAAAGGACTTGTCTGAAATCCCACTGCCCAGAAGCGGCAGATCTGGGATTTACATCCCGTGGAGCCCAACTGTCAAGCCCTTGCTTATTTCTGTTTGATTCTGATTTCTTTCCAGCAGGGCTGTCTGGATACAGCCAGGCTGAGCACTGCAGGACAGACAGAGGAGCTCTGGGGCCGTCACCAGCGTCACTGTCCTGCCCGTCCCTGCATCCTACAGCCCTCACTGTTCACCTTCCCATTCTGCAGTCCTAAGGCAGCAAACCTGGAAGGTCCGAAAGGACATGTCCTTGAGATCTGACCCAGGATTCTCCCCTATCACAAATGGAGAAACTGAGGCCCCGATGGAAAGGGACCCACCCCAAATCACCATCTCAGGGAGCACTGAGACCCCGCCCCTCAATGGACCCCACCAGGTACATTGTAAACCCAGGACAGGGAGGGTAGCTTGCTCCTCCCTTCAGCCTGGCTGCTCTCCGCCTAGCTCTCCCTCTGCCATGACCACCCCATCTCTCATCGACCAGCCTCAGAGTCTCTGGAGCCTTCCCCCCCTACATCTCTGCTGGACTCTTAGCCCCTGGAACACAAGATTGCTTCTGAGTATCTCAGGGGGTCTTCGGTCCTCTTGGAGGCTCTCAGACTCCCCGGGATGGTCTGTACTCTTTCTGAGGAAAGAGGTCCCAGTGACGTATCAGCTGGGTAGTGGGGACCTGGGGGTGGGGCCTGGAGCCCCCAGAGGGTTCAGGGAAAGAGACAGGAGGAGGGTGGAGGGCTGGAACTTCCCGCAGAGACCCCCTCTAGGCTTCTGGTGTATCTGCCCCAGGGTTCCGAAAACCCTTCTGTAGGCACCTAGAGCTCTGAGTGGTGGGCGTGTGGGGAGGGGCAGGTGTGGGAGGACAGTGTGGTCCTCATTTCTCTGAGGGGTGGACGCCCCTGTAAATAAGTCTCCCTGTAGCCCCTCATTCCCATCCTATGTTGGGGGTCTTCCAGACAGGGTCATGTTGACCACAGGAACACAGAGGCAACGGGGCTGGGCTCCTCACCTGAGGCCAGTAGCTCCAGGGGGTCACTGGGGTGCGACCATATCTGGGAGGTGGTGTTGTAATAGCCATAGCATCTGAATGTCCATCTGAGGCTTGTGTTCACAGGGCCCACAGGGAACAGGGCCTGGGTCCCACCACGGGGGGCTCTCTGGGAGACCATGGTCCAGGAAGGCTGGTTCTCTCCTTCTTTCATCAGGACGAACCTGTCAAATCCTAACCATGAGCCACACTGGAGGGTCACGTTCCTTCCTGGGGTCACGACATGACTGGGCAGGGCTGAGAGCCGGGGTTTGTTCTGTAATCCTAGGAGAGGAGGAGGGAGTGGGTGTTAAATGGTGCTCAGATTCCCCACATTATCCCCAGGCTGGGCTGTGAGAAGGAGACCCCTGAGAGACCATCCCCTTCCTGAGGGCAGAGCCTGGGGCTGGGGTCCTGAGTGGGCTCGCACCTGTCATCACCAGCACCAGGGGTTCACTGAGCTCTGACCAGCCAGTGGGGCTGAGATAGTTACAGCGGTATCTTCCTGTATGCATAACTCTCATGTATCTGATGAAGAACTTGGCCTTGTCCCCGGGCTCCAGTGGCTTCTGTCTGTCCCAGGTCTCTAACTTTCCCTCTTTATGCAGGCGGTACTCCTGGGCTTCCAGGCCACCCTGACACCAGATGGTCACAGATGTCCACCAGGGGATCACAAAGCCTGGCTCAGCCCAGATGGTGGGTTTGGGGCGGGTCCCTGGAAGGAAACAGAGGCTGGGACACAGACCTTCCCCACCCCCAGGTCCCAGTTCTGCCCCAAACTCCCAGACGTCCCCCTTGGTCAGCCCAGAGCTCCTGTTCTCCATCCCCTGCTGCCTGATGGGTGACCCCTGTCTACAGTGAGGAGGTGGGACTGAGACCCCTGGGGACAGACTCACCTGTCTGCACTCTGGTCCTGGAGTCCACACTCAGCCCTGGAAGAGAGTCCCTGTGAGAGGCTTGCCCTGAATCCTAGCAGAACCCCTCCTCCCATGAGCCTCCTGAGCCAGGGGCCTCAGACAGAGCAGGGCCTGGCTGTGGGGCAGGTCCCTCCCAGACTAGGGTGTCCCCACCCCTCCTCAGATCTCACCAAGACAGAGCAGAACTGTGAGGGTGAGTGTCATGGTGTCTCCTTTCTCTGGTTCCCGCTGTGCAGACAAAGGGACCACTGTGACCATAGGACAGACAGACACATAGGGTGTGGCCACGTGGAGGCCAGTCCTGCCTCTCACAGGGTTGTCATGTCAGCAAGATGTGACAACAGGAAGGGGAACACCCCCTCCCCTGAGCCCTGCTCTGGTGTGCATGATGGTGCAAGGGGTGGATCTTGAGGCTTCCTGAGATGCCCCATCCAGGTGAGGGGACCAGGACAGGTCCTTCCCCCACCAGGGCCCACTGTTGGGTCTCCTTCATCCTCAGCATACACCTGGGTCCTCACCATGGACTGGGGCCCAAAGCCCCAGAAATGCTACAGTGGACACAGGTTCCTGCTGCCACTTAGAGCTCAAATCAGCACAGACACATGTGTGTCCTCTCTGATCAGCTCACGTTGAGGTCATGGTGGTAATGAGCCCAGGGGAGAAATACAGGCACATATGGAAGGGAGCACAGCCCCTCTCCTGGCCCCAGAGTGTAGACTTTCTTTCTGCACAGCCTCCAAGGACTTCTCTATTTTCTTGTGACATTGTCCACACTCCCCAACCTTCTTGGGAACATCCCTGTGAGACGCTCCTGGCTCCTCAGTGCCCCTTGTTTCTGGGGCAGAGCCGTCCTCTCCACCCTGGAGTCCTGCATGTAAGCTGTAGGGAACATCTATTTCAGCAGTGTGGGAGCTCTGATTTTTGAAGGAAAAGTTAACCTTTCTCTAAATATTCATACATTTTCCATTGCCTGTGTTTCCCAAGGAAATAACATCCTGTCTCCAAGTCTGTTTCCTTGTTTGGATCTTGTCCTGAACCCCACTCCTTAGGATAATTGTGGGGGTCATTGGTTCCCAGTTCATGGGAGGGGACTCATTACTGTTAGTTTTCAGAGAGGGATAAGAGGGGTTTTGTACATGGAAGGATTATGGGGTCAGACTTAACCTAGGTGGATGTTTTTCACATCCAGTCAAGACCCCTCACATGCTTTGTACCAATAAGCACTACTGACCATATTTCTGAAATGTATAGAAATAGTCACATGCAGGAACTGAGAAATGAAAGCTCCCCAGAGGGTCAGGGAACCACAAGAAAGAACAGAGAACAATGCTGAGCAGTTGTCAGTTCCCAGGACCATCAGCAGGTCATCTGGTAGAGGCTTCCACCCATGTGGACACAGAGAGGGACGCCAGGGTCCTCAGAGGCAGGAAGGGGCCAGGACTGCGGGTGAAGGCTAAAACCTGCAGTACTCCCCAATGTGTGTTTGTGGACAACAACAGGGGTTTCTCCACTCACTGACTCAGGTCAGCTCCGAATCACCTCCCCTACGTGTGTGTGAAACAGATTCATTGAAGTTTTTCTCTTTTGTGAGTGACTGTTAGCTTGAGGCTTGTATTGGACCCATCCCTGCCTAATACAAGCCTGAGCAGATGTGACATTTGAGGGAACGGACACCACAGACCAGGAGAAGCTGCAGTTATCTCTTGTGGTCCGCCCGACTCCCAGAGCAGCTCCGGGAGAAACCCTTCTCGTATGAACAGGTGTATGAGAGGAGAATGTCCACCAAGAATGGACATCAGAGAGTGATCTTAACAATGGTTAAGTGCACGGACAATAAGCTACAGATGAATAAAAATGATCATATACAAGGAAATAGAATCAATAGGAAAATAAGAGAATAAAATTAAGCATATTTAAATATCTGAAAAAATGAAAGGAGATATTGAATTTTTGATGCAAGAATATGGATTGTGCCACAGAAGATTAGGCAATTCTTGAAACAGTTAAGACATTTTAGAGATGAAAAATCCAATAAATCAACACATTGAAAAAACTCATTCCATGAAGGACAAGACAAACCTGAAGAGACATTTATAAAACTAAAGTTCAGAATTGAGAGATTTTCCAGAAGGCAGCATAAAGGGACCAGACGTGGAAATTCCCGATGTTGGGGAATAGAATGAGGATGTGTTCTAAGTGTCAGAAGGACAGAAGTGAGGATGATGTCTGTAACCGCTGAAGAGATACATAATTGAACATTTTACAGAGACACCCACTGAGTTTTAGGGTGCAGTCATATTTAGAAATGACATGTGTATTTTGACCCTTTGTTGTAAATGAAGGAAATGGAGATGCATTTGAGAAGGTAAGAGGATCTTTGCCAAGTCACCCCTCTGGCCAGGGCACAGTTGAGAGGGCTGAACTAGCCAACATGGAATGGGAGAACAGTGAGTGGGTGCCTGGCCTCCCCAGCTGTGTGGGTCTGCTGGAGACACCGAGAATATTGAAGCAGGACCTCCAGATGGGGAGAGCAAAAGATGGGGAAAGAGGCAGATAAGAGTATCCAAGGGATTAAACAGATGTGGTTCCCATTGACTGCATTCAGGACCACAGTAGGAAGCCTGTCACTGAGCTGTTGGGAGATCTGACCCCAACACCCCCAGCCCCGCTCAAGGGTGCTCTCCACTCCCCAAGTGTGAAAACCTCATTGTAGGCCATGTCCAGATCTTCATGTAGGCTCTGAAGACAAACTGGAGTCTATGGGCAAGACAGAAACCACAAACTTGTGGCAAAAAAAACCCGGAAGTTTCCAGCAACCAGCCTGGTAGATTGCAAGGACCAGAAAGGAAATACAAGCCTACACACTTTGTGCATCTGTGTAAAGTTGGAGAAAGTGTCAGATACCAGCAGAACCAATGAAAAACATCTCCCACATGAAGACAGCCACTAAAGATTTGTGGAGTGACCCCACTTCAAATGCTAAAACAGCCATGGGAAACTCCAAGGAACACGAAGAATCAAGATATCAAGGACACATGTCATCACCAAGAGATGAGGACAGCCATCCCGTAACTGAACTCAGACTTGGAGTTTTGCCATGTAGCTGACCAAGATTTCAAAATAGCTGCACTGGTCGGGTTATGAGAAACTCATTGAGTTATGAGAAAAGAAAAACAACACGTGAACCAAAAGAGAAGTTTAACAAAGAGATAGAAAAATACAAAAGAGCCAAACAGAAATTCTGGACTTGAGGAATCCAGTTAATGAATAAAATTAATGAAAGAAACTGGACGGCATCTACCACAGAAAAGAATGATTTGAGTTCCAGAGAAGGGAGAGAGAGAGAGAGAAAAAAGGGGTGAAATCTTATGTAAAGAAATGATAACCAAGAACTTCCTAAACTCAGGAAAATACTTGGACATCCAAATTCAAGACTAATTAACACACCAAAAGGAAAAAGAGGTCAGCAAGAATGACTTGTCTGGGAAATTTTCTGGAGTTATGAAAATTAAAGATTAAAGAAGATTAAAAACTTTGGTCTATTTAATTTTTTAATAGTGTTTTGCTCTGATTTTGGAATATCAGTATCAGGATAATATGTAGTGTCTTCATCTGATTTTGGCATCAGGATAACACTGGCCTTGAAGAATGAGTTTGAAGAATGTTCCTTTCCCCCTTCCACTTTTTGGGCAGAGTTTGAGAAGGATTGGCATTCATTCTTCTTTGGATATTCAACAGAATTTGCCAATGAAGCCATCTGGTGTCCTGGGATTTTCTGTGGTGGTGGGTCTCCTTGCTTTTTATGTGTTTGTTCAGATTTTCTGTTTATTCCTGATTCAGTTGTGGTAGGTTGTGTGTTGCTGAGAGTTGATCCATTTCTTCCAGGTTTTCTCATCTGTGGGTGCAGAGTTGTTGGTAGCAGTCCCTTAAACTCCTACATATTTCTGTAGGATCAGTTGTAATGCTTCCTCTTTCAGTTCTGATTTGATTTGTGTTTTCTCTTATTTTTCTTCTTAGGTGGTCTAGCTAAACATTTGTCAATTTGGTTTGTCTTTTCAAATAACAAACTCTTAGATTCATTGATTTTTTTTTCTTACTTTCTTTTTTTTTTCAGGTGGGCGGTGTCTATTTCATTTATTTCCACTCTCCTTCATTACTTCTGCTAACTTTGGTATTAGTGTACTCTTTTTTTTCCCTCTCCCTCAAGGTGTAAAGTTAGGATGTGTAGTTGAGATCTTTGCAATTTCTTAACAGATGCGTTCACGACTACAAACTTCCCTCTCTGAAAGGCTTTTGCTGCAACCCATACATAGGTTTTGGTATGTGTGTTTCCATTTCATTTGTTTTGTTTGTTTTTGTTTCTGTTACGATTTTTTTCTTTGATCTTTTTTTTAAATTAAATTTATTTATTTTCAGCATAACAGTATTCATTATTTTTGCACCACACCCAGTGCTCCATGCAATCTGTGCCCTCTATAATACCCACCACCTAGTACCCCAACCTCCCACCCCCCCACTACTTCATTCCCCTCAGATTGTTTTTCAGAGTCCATAGTCTCTCATGGTTCACCTCCCCTTCCAATTTCCCCCAACTCCCTTCTCCTCTCCAACTCCCCATGTCCTCCATGATATTTGTTATGCTCCACAAGTAAGTGAAACCATATGATAATTGACTCTCTCTGCTTGACTTATTTCACTCAGCATAATCTTTTCCAGTCCCATCCATGTTGCTACAAAAGTTGGATATTCATCTTTGATCTTTTTGATGTTAATGAGTGCTTTGTTTAGTGCCTGTAGCCACTGGAAGAACGCAGCCCAGCTCAGTGCTCATGCAGCCCACGGGACTGCGCCAGACCCCTGGGCCAGAGAACCCCGTGGGTGGGGAATGCGCACTGTTTCCAGCATGGTGTTTGCAGCAACTTCTTACCACAGCAGCAGGACCTGGAAAAGCAGAACGTGGGGTACACAGTCTTCACTCTAATGGGATAACTTCCTTCTGAAAGTAACATGATGTGTCTTCTGACTTAATTTTCCATGGATTACTTATTCATTCTGAAAAGCAGAATCAGACCAAAATCGCACCTGCAGTGTGTGGGGTGTGTGTGTGTGTGTGTGTGTGTGTGTGTGTGTGAAATAGATGGACAAGGTGGATCATCTCTGAACCCACCATTTCAGGGGGTTTCAGCGTTTGAAACCTATGAATGTTCTAGGCAGTCCAAGACACAGTTACACTGTAAGACACAGGAAAGCACACTCTGATGTGAATATACATAAATAAAATTAAAGACAACATTACATCCCACCAACACTGGAGCCACAGGGTAAGTTGGGAAAATATTGCGTGAATTTCTCAGGAGCAGGGCATTGGAAAGGTCAGGGATATGGGTCCCAGCTTTGTGTAGCCCCATCTGCCGCTGGAATGCCAGGACACCAAGCCCAGGACTCCGGGATGTGGCCAGGCTGGGCTTTGGACACGGGTGCTCCTAAGTTTGGGATGACACATCCGGGGGTGATGTCAGGGCACTGACAAGGAAAGATCGGTGCTCGAATCCATTTCCAGAAGTCTGGGAGCTGACTGAGAATAGTGTTGGACACCAGGAGTCTGAGGTTCCATGTCTGCTACAACGAAGGGACACAGACTGGGGGCGACAGCCTCAGGTTTATTATGCCATTCCATCTAGAGGTCCCAGGTCTGTCGTGGTCCCATGGGGTTCACAGAAGGGTGTCTGCAGGGCCCCACCCCTTCCTGGACACCAGGCCCCTTCCTCCGTCTTCGAAGCCTGCAATGGCTTGTGGAGTCCTTGCTCGGTGCCCAATGCTGGCTGCTGTCTTGCACAGCTCAGGAACCTGCGGCTGCCCTGGCTAGTATGGGCAGTGCCGGTGTGGACCCGAGTGCACACAGCTTCCGGTCCCTGGCTCCGTTCCCACCGCCTGCGCCCCTAGCCCTGGGACTGCTGGGTCACAGGGAAATTCTGTTTACTTTCTGAGGAAATGACACACCGTCTTACACCCACCACCTTGCCAGTGCTCAGCAGTTCCAAATATCTCCACTTCCTTCCAACACTTGTGACCTTCCCGTAAACAGGTTTAAATCTATAAAACCATCTTAATGAGTGTGTGGGGCTAGGTCAGCATGGTTTTGATTGGCATTTCCTTCCCTGGGCTCCAGATCTAACATTGTGGGGCCCAGGAGCCAGTGGGAGAAGGAGCAAGGCAGAGACCATTCGGAAAGAGGAGAAACGGGATATGCAGGGAGGGTGGAGTTGGGGGCCTCCTGAGTAAGGCAACTGACAGGTGCTGTGAGTGCCTGCAGCCTGGAGTGGCAGGTTCCTGGTTCCCAGAGGGCAACCAGGATTGGGGGCTCCAGAAGAAGGGAGGGGGAGGCGGGCATCTCCACCGTGGAGTTCTCCACTGAAATGTGAAGGGGAAGCCCCCAGATGCTGACATCATCAAAGCGAGAGGTGTGAGCACTGAGGAGTGGCCTGAACTGAGCCCCACTGAGCCTCTGAATCGGGTGGGAGGAGGAAGGAGAGAAAGAGGGACACAGGGGCTGGAGGGACAGGGAGCCTGCCAGAGAACCCTGAGAGGAGGGGCGCCCAGGAAACAGGGGGCTGGCATGGGTGGTCAGATTATGGGTATCAGGCCTGGAGGCAAAGCTGGGACACGCAGACTGACCAACGGTGGAGAGGCAGGGCCCATCGCCGCTGCACCCCTGCACAGCCCAGCATAGCAGAAGGGGGTCTCCTTCTGCTATGAAGAAGCCGGGTCTCCTTGGGGTCCAGCTTGAGCCTCAGAGCTCTTGGAATGTCCCCCCTGGAACCCTGGAGTCTAGACTCTGCTGGGGGACCCTCTTGTCTCTGTCCGCATTGGGACCTGCTCTGCCCGTACCAAGCTTCTACCAGAATTGCCACCAGGATCAGTAAGACCACACCAGCCAGGCTCATGCGCACACAGTTCCCCACCACGTAGTTCCGGGAAGCAGGGGCTGGAAGCACAAGGATGGGAGAGTCACTCACAGGTATATGAGACCTAGCCCATCCCAGGACACTGAGACAGGAGCTCCTTCCCTCCTTGGTGCCAGGACCTGACCCCACCCAGCACTTCCCGGGCACATTCCCAGGTGACTTTGCTATCTGGGGAGTGCCCCTCATTGCGGCCCTGAGCTGCGGGGGCCTGGCTCTGTGGGGACTGTGGGCAGTCAGAGGGATGAAGTGGGGACTCGGCCCACTGCTCTTCTGCAGCTCCTCTCAGGAGTCACCTCCTCAGGCTAGGGCTTCATCCCCTCACAGGATGCACGACCCATGATCTATATACTCCTAAGTGTGGGCGTCCTGTGATCCTCATACTGTAAAGGGTGCTTGAACCACTCTCCACATTCCCCTAAGGAATGCATGACCTGTGATCCCTGTATTTGAAAGGATGGGGGACCCATGATCCTTCTCCCCCTTAAAGGGTCTGCCGCCCAGGACCTGTGCCCCTAAAGTGTGTAGCACCCAGGCCCCACACCGGTCCTGCTCTTTTTCACAAGGATGGAGAGCCCAGATGTTGGAGGGCAGGAGCCGTCTGCATGACTTCCCTCCCACCTCACAGGGAAGGATAGGTTATTTCCTCAGAACGGACCCTGAGAGCCTGCTCTGCTTCCCTCTCAGGGGTCCTGCCCAGACCCTCCATCTGGGCAGAGCCAGGCCCTGTGATCCCCTGGGGGCAGCCTGTGACCATCGTGTGCCAGGGACCTGCTGGGGTTGAGATCTTCCACCTGGACAAGGAGGGAAGACGCTCATATCAATGTGTGAGGAACCCACTGCCTGAGACCCAGGCCAGATTCCTCATCCTGACGGCGAGTGAAGACGTAGCCGGGCTCTATCGCCACATCTACTATAAGGGTGTCAGCTGGTCTGAACACAGCCAGCAACTGCACCTGGAGGTGACAGACAGGTGGCAGGGTCCAGGGAGCTCGGGGTGGACCTGAGGGCCCAGAGCAGAGGTCCACACCGGCACTGCCCACACTAGCCAGGGGGATACTCCCAGGTCTGGATCCTGGGGCCACCCCCTGGACACTGCATCTGACCCACGGTATGTGGGAGTCACAGCAGAATGAAAAGAAACAGGAGAAAAAACACAGGGCTTTAAGGAAGGGCTCCCTTCCTTGCCTCCATCCCCAGCCCTCCCTCCTCGTGGGGGATCCAATTGTCCCCAGTGCACCCTGACTCCGGCATGTCACCAGAGTTGACTACACAGGCCCTTCAGGGTGTGGAAAGTGTGTGTTTAGGTCACTGTGGTCTTACAGAGGTGACTGTGTTTGAGAGGCCTCCCTACCTGCACCTGTGCATTGATATGGCCCCCCCCCCCCCACCCCACCGCTCTCTCCCCAATACCCTCTCTGGGTCTCTCCCTGGAAGACCCCTTCTCCTGGGGCTCCACACATTGGGGGTGGACAGGACAGAGGTGGTGCACTTGAACTTTCCTCTTGAGACTAATATCAGCCTTCACTTTCACTCTCTGATGGGTGGGTTTAAGGCCAGGTCTGTGGAGCCAGTGGGGATGGTAGAGCCCCTCCCTGTAAGCCGTAAGGATGGGTGGTCAACACCTGAGTCTGGGGCTGCCTGCTCCGGGGACTGGGGGGCTTTCAGGGTCATTACCTCATTTCTTCCCCCCAAGGAGGAGGAGCTATGCATGTCCCTGTCAGGAGGACACCCCTCCCCGCTGTTAGTGTGGGAGCTGGGAGGACGTGGGAGCCCCTGCACCTGGGGGAAGTCCTCCCTGCCCTACCCAGACCCAGGCTGCCTGCAAACAGGGCAGGGCTGAGGGACCCCATCCCCCACTCCCCGCAGAGCCTCAGGTGGATGGACGCCTCAGCCCAGGAGGAGCTCAGTGTGGGGAGAGCCAAGGTTTGCAGGGGATTCTGTGCACAGGCAGAATTGCAGAGCCTGAGTTCCTGGGACTGTCTGTCCTGTCAGCCCAGCCCCTACCTCCCAGAGCGCCCACCATCTATTCTCTTTCTCTCCATGTGTCCCTTGTTCCTGAGACCACTAGACGCCAGGGAAGTGGGGACAGGGAGACGTGAAGGCATGGGAGGGCATGTTCTCTGCTTTGACTCAGCTGAGGGGCTGTACAAAGCAGCTGGTCCCCGACCACAGACAGACACGGTGGAGCTGGAGCCACCTCACCTGGTCACAGGTTTGGGGGCCCTGGACACTGACCACACCTGGCATGGCCACCATGCCACCCATATTCTCCCCAGGTCAGTGGTGGGGGTGTCAGAGGCCCAGGATAAACTAGGGGGATACTCCCAGGTCTGGATCCTGGGGCCACTCCCTGGACACTGCATCTGTCCCACGGTATGTGGGAATCACAGCAGAATGAAGAGAAACAGGAGAAAAAACACAGAGCTTTAAGGAAGGGCTCCCTTCCTTGCCTCCATCCTCAGCCCTCCCTCCTCGTGGGGGGGTGGTCCAACTGTCCCCAGTGCACCCTGACTCTGGCATGTCACCAGAGTTGACCACACAGAGGGGCAGGGATGGCCCATTCCAAGCACACCCCAGACCACTCCCCGGTGTGGTCAGGAATCCTGTGGACCATGTGAGTTTCCCAGTGGAAGATGGACCCCTGGACAGGGCCCCTCAGACCCTGACCCTGTGGAAAGGACAGCTTCATGGGTGAAAAGGCACATGGTCTCTCTCTCTCTTTTTTTAAAGATTTTATTTATTTATTTGACAGGCAGAGATCACAAGTAGGCAGAGAGGCAGGCAGAGAGAGAGGGAAGCAGGCTCCCTGCTGAGCAGAGAGCCCAATGTGTGACTCAATCCCAGGACCCTGGGATCATGACCCGAGACGAAGGCAGAGGCTTTAACCCACTGAGCCACCCAGGCACCCCAGGCACGTGGTCTCTTAAAATGAGCCTGTTGCACACCCAGTCTCCAGAAGCCCCCTCCCCAGCCAGCCTCCAGGGCCAGCTCCGTGCCCTCCCCAGACCATTCATGGGGTACAGATGAGACCAGGGCTCTGGACCTATGCTGGGTGGAAGCCAGAGGGACGTGTGTGCAGAGGGAGAGAGGAAGCAGAGGGCTTGTGGGGGGCGGAGCAGGAGGGCAGGGGAGCCTGGGAAGAGAGGGTACAGTAGGTAGCAGGGTCCAGGGAGCTCAGGACGAACCTGAGGGCCTAGCACTGTCACCTCGCCTGTCACCTCCAGGTGCAGTTGCTGGCTGTGTTCAGACCAGCTGACACCTTATAGTAGATGTGGCGATAGAGCCCGGCTACGTCTTCACTCGCCGTCGGGATGAGGAATCTGGCCTGGGTCTCAGGCAGTGGGTTCCTCACACATTGATATGAGCGTCTTCCCTCCTTCTCCAGGTGGAAGATCTCAACCCCAGCAGGTCCCTGGCACACGATGGTCACAGGCTGCCCCCGGGGGATCACAGGGCCTGGCTCTGCCCAGATGGAGGGTCTGGGCAGGACCCCTGAGAGGGAAGCAGAGCAGGCTCTCAGGGTCCATTCTGAGGAAATAACCTATCCTTCCCTGTGAGGTGGGAGGGAAGTCATGCAGACGGCTCCTGCCCTCCAACATCTGGGATCTCCATCCTTGTGAAGCAGAGCATCACTGGCTAGCCTCAGGTACAAAAGACAACCCCTGGAATCCCAGATCTGCTCTGTGCAGGCCTGTGACCATGTCTGTAAAATGACATGGGGGAGCCTCATTGGTGGGATTCCCGGGACAGCAGCTTAAAGGGTGGCAGTTAAGCCTTTTCCTTATCTCTGCCTTTCACTCTGCAAGCATGTGCAATGGCTGGAGCTCTGGCAGCCCTCCTGCATCAAGAGGTGACCCTAGTGCTAGTGACCATGCACTGATGCCGTGAAGCAGGAAAGGGAGCCTGCAGGCCTGGTGACCTGCTGGGGCCACCACGAGACTGCTGGCCAGACTGCACAGAGAATGCATTTCTGTGAGAGAGAGAAAGATTGCCAAGATGTTCTCTGTCAGGTACAGCAGCTTGGGGAGGTGACCTGGTGTGAGGAGAAAGGCCTTGACGCCACACAGACCCATGACAAGATCCCTGCACTATACAGAGATGCTTCCTTGATGTCAGATGAGGACAGGATTCCTGAGAGAGGAGCGGGAATTACCTCCCCAAGTAGGTAAGGGGGTCTGGTGCTGGAGGTGGAGAGCCGCGTGGGCGTGGGTCTTGCTGCAGGGTGTGGCGTGTCTGAGACACAGAAAGAGAACCAAGTGTTGAGGTAAGAGAGTCGGACAGAGCAGGGCAGGTATGGCTAGAGATAGATGGGGCCAGATGAAAGACTCTGTTCTGGGATCCCATGGGCCCTGGTTCAGTTCTTGAAGGGGGCAGGCTGGGAGGTAAAACCATTGTGTGTGTGTTTTCTAAATTCACCTGCAGGGAGAGAGTGGAAGACAGGAGAGCCTGCAGGAGGAGACCAGAGATGTGCAGCAGCCCCAGGAGGGCCCCACGCTTCCAGGGAGGCGGGGATGGCAGGGGTGGTGGGGACGGGAGGACTATGAGGATGGAGGAGTCTGGCATGGATGGAGCCCACAGGAGGTGTGGGGTGACCTAAGCCATGTAGGCAGGACCCACAGGATCTGAGGGACTGAACATGGGGCAAGCTCAGAGAGAATCAAGGACAACTGTGTTCTCTGGTCCTGGCCGATGGCGCTCAGAGAGCAGGGAGAGGGGAGGCAAGGGATCGGTTGAGTGGGTGAGAATCCCCGTCTGGGGGCTCTGCTGGACTTGAGGCCTTCAGGGATTTGCAGCTGTGAAGGGAGGACTGAAGAGAGAATGCATCTGTGTACCTTGGGGTTTGGGTCCCTCCCAGAAGGAACCAGACTCCATCCAGGGCTGCCCCGGGGGAGGGGATCAGGAAGCATGTGCACAGGACTCACCCTCCTGCGTGTGGCTCACGTGGCCCAGGCAGAGCACTGCAAGAGAAGCCCCAGTGAGAAACATGCCGGCCACACGGGGCCCTTGGGTGGGGGGTGGTGTCCGTGTGCTGCCAGTCCCCAGTCCACCCTCGGTCAACAGGAACTCCCTGAGAGAGCTTCCCTCCCCTGTAGCTGGTTTCAGACCATGCCCAGGTGACTCCTAGCCAGGCACCTGCTCTGGCCTTGCTCCCATCTGACCCGTCCCAATGCCTGGGATGCATGTCAGAGGCTGTGATCCCTGCACGATGGGCTTAGGCCCCAGCACAAAGCAGCAGGGCCTGCAGGGAGAGTCCTCCCAGGGGAGCCACAGGCCTGGATGGAGGCTGCCTGAGGCAGGCCCAGAACCTGCTGGAGTCTTCCACCCATTGTGCCCCCGCCTTCCCCACTCACCGAGGTCCAGGATTCACGCGGGGTTGCAGGACATGGGCCACCTCTGGTCTGGTCTGCCTGTCCTTATCCTGGGGTGGCAGGACAGGGCCCTGCAGGTCAGGTGGTGAGCAGGAAGGATTCCGCGGGCTCGTGTCTGTGGTTTCACAGGAAGGAAGTGGGGGAGCGGGCACAGGCTCAGCTCTCCCTTCCTCTTTTGGATCACAGAGAGACATAACCAGGCTGAACCATGTCCAGATGGAACCCACCTAGTACTAGCTGGTGATTGTAGAGAGGAGAGGGAGGGAGAGATAGAGGTAGATGGTATGGGATAAAGTGCACAGACAGTACACACACATACATGCATACACACGTGGACTGGACACGGATAGACTCGCTAGGTTGCAGGTGATGAGTGGGTAGACACACACACACAGACAGGATGGGACTGGGGAAAATGGCAGATGCATCCCTCAGGGGATAAGTAGATACAGGCTGGATACAAAGTTATACTAAGAGATGATAGATACACATAGATACCCAGATACCAGACAGACAAGGAGAAAGATACATAGTTACAGAGACAGCCACAGACAAATGGTGTGGAGCACAGAAACGGGCCTTTCTGGCTAGCTTGTTCTACGGGGCTGACCGTTCTCAAGCTATACATTCCCCAGATGCAAAAGGGGAATCGTGAAATTCTGCGATGACTTCATGTTATTCTGGGAGGGGAGGGGGGTTGCACAGAGAGGCAGATGGCGCCTTGGGAGAACACTCAAGCGGTATCCCTCATGCTCTCCCGGGCAGGTGGTGCTCTGCTCAGACTTGATACTCCTGTCTCTGCATCGCTCTGCATCCTGCAGCTCAGGGCTGTGCTCTGCGCACTCACCCCTGCCTCCCAGCTGGTCAGGTCCCTTTAGGGGGCACTGATGGGGCTGTGGGGCTGGAGGAGGCAGGGAGAGAGGACTTTCATGCTGTCAAACATCCCATTCTGGGCGCTTGGCTGGCTCAGTCAGTAGGACACGTGACTATTGATCTTAGGGTCATAGTTCAAGTCCGGTTAGCTGTGGAGATTACTTAAAAATAAGATCTTTAAAAAAGAAATTTCCCATGCTAACCAATAGCCCTGAAGTTTACGGATGCAAAAGAACCCCAGAAACAATTCTGTTTGTGCAAACGTTGGTGGGCAGGGCTTCTTGCACTGCTGGGGCTGTGATGGGGTCTCATTCTCATCTGGACCCCCGTGGGCCTCCCAGGGTCCATTTATGACACTGAACACAGGGACTGTGATGAGGGGAGGTGGTTTGGAGCCCCATCCAGGACAACAATACGCAGTCATAGCATCCTCTCCTCCCTGTCTGTTCCCCTCCCTCCCAAGCCTCTAGCAACTGGGGCTTTTGCATGTCCTTGATTTTCAGTAGCTTCTCCAATAGTTCTACTGGCCTTTACATTTCAGCAAACCCTATGTTCCTTTCACAGTTTCTACTAGGGCTCAGTTCCTGAAGGGACTGAAAGCAGCCACTGGATTCTGATATGTCCAGTGGCCTCATCCGGTATTCTGCACCAACTGCTCACCCTGGCAAGGAAGGCTGAGGACCTGAACATGTCCTGGGGCTTCTAAGATCCATACTGACTTCACAGGAGGAGGAGGTAGGCAAGGGAAAGGCCTGGGCCTTTCATGGTCAGAGCCCAGGAGAGTGGCTGGCTGAGCCACAGACACCTGGTAGGTTCCTTGGCAGAGCTTGAGTCCTGGGGAAGGGACTGCTTCAGGGTCCTGGGGTCAGCAAGGTGAGGTCTGATAGGGACAGAGGAGAGGTCTGTGGTGTGCTCCTGGACTGGGGGCAGAGATGTGGGGCTCTGCCCAGAACTAGTGCATAAGCCCAAGGCAGACCCAGCCCCTGTCACCACTGTTTTTCCATGACAAGAGAATCAAAATCTCTATGTCTGCCATCCCTCCGGGCATCAAGGCCCATGTGCTCTATGGTTCTTGACCTAAAACCACATGCCTGATGCCCTGACCTCTGTTTCCCCAGCCTCGAAGAAACAGAAGGCTATGGGCTCTGCCATGGACACGGCCTAGGAGCAGCCCCGTGGGTTCAGAGGCCATGTGGCTCCCACAGAGAGTGACCCCCGCACACACCTGCAGCAGGGAACCTGGGGCCCGGGGTCAGGGCACTCTCCCCAGAAAGGCACTTCTATTTCTATGTGAAAGCAACCACCCTCGATTCCCAAAGAAGCAGGAGGAAAGGGTGGTGACGCTCTGCTGAAACTCAGCCCTACAGAGATAGGTGTTGGCACTGACCGCCTCCCAGTCTGTGACCCTTGCTTAGGTGACCTTGTCCAGGCAGGAAGGTGATGCCAGAGGGAGCAGGAGGTACTTAGCAGCCGAGCAGGAACTTGGGGACAGGGCAAGGGCTCAGCAGGACATGCTACAAACCACGAGAGGGTGCTGTGGAAGTCCACATGTGCAAGCATGCCTTTGGTGTATTTCAGAGAAAAAGGAGTTGAAGGAAGGCCTCCGGATGATTGCTCATGCTGCGAAAGAGAAACAAATGATATACACGCTTGAGAACCGTGGGAGCAATGATAACGACAGCACAGACGCTGCATTATTTCATCGAAGAAATGTTGGAAACCATTCATTAGGAAATTCGAACCTGGAGAAGTTACAGAGCGCACATGTAAGTGAACGTGGCATCATGGGTGTGTGTTAGGGTGTGTGTGTGTGTGTGTGTGTGACCAAGATGCAGTGGTGTTCAGCAAAAGAAATATAATGTCTATGTCCGTCAGTGGCCTGGTCTCACTCAGGAGCTACCCCCTCTTAAGGGGGGGGGGACACATGCACACACACCCCCCCACACACACATTTACACATACATGCACAGTCACTCCCGATCTTTGTAAACACTCCTGCATCTTTTGACCATCTCCATGCTCTTTCCCAGGATGGTGTCCCAGGTGGAGGGAGCAGCTCCCTCTGCACCCTCCTGCTGGTCCCTGGGGGAGGGGGGGGAGGAGGGGGGAGGCAGTCCTGTGGGGTTTGCTCGCCCACAAACCCTGGAGGCTCAGCTGATGTCTGTGCCCCCAGGTCACAGGGCCCAGCCTTTCTGTGCTCCCTGGGGACCTGGGGGCCCTTCTGGTCATCTCAATGTCCCCTTTGTCCCAGGGGTTCAGTGGATGTGTCTGGACACCCGCTCCTGCCCCCACGAAGCCTGGCCCAGGTGGGATCTCTCCTCCTGCCATGACAGGTCTACTGAGGCCTCCCAATGTTCCTGCCCTGGGCACACCTCAGGGGAACTGGGGGAAGTCCCCCGGGCAAGGTGGACCCTCCCTCTCTGCTTGACCACGCTAAGCCACCAGGAGTGCTAAACATAGTTTGGCCTCTAGGTGGCGCTCAGGGGCCATGGAGCACGAGGGACATTCATCCTGTGGGAAAGTCCCTGCACCCTTGTCCTGAGCCTTGACTTCTGTGGTTGACGGTGTTGGAGAGTCAAGAAGGAATGACTAGTCCACAACGTCTGCTTTTCTACCCTCTCCCTCCTCTTCCCACCAAGCCCCCAAGATGGAAGAAATGTGGGTTTTTCAGTTTCCCCTAAACTGTGTCTGCTCCCCAGCGACTTCACTGCCTAGACTCGCGGCACTTCTTTTCACTGGAGCAGGTGTCCCACCTGATCAGCTGTCCCTGCTCCAGATGGGGCAGAGCACTCAGGAGTCCTCTCTCCTGAGCCCAGGCTGGCCACCCTTCCCTTGCTGAGAGCTTGGCTCACGTCAGAGGCGAACGAGTCAGACTAACGTTAAGAGGAACTACGCCATCCTGACTGCGATGGCTATTTGTAGGGGTCACCCCAACCGGGCTAAGGGCTGTCCAGAGAGCTGGGAAAACATGACTTCTGGGCGAGTCTGTGAGCAGGTTTCTGAAAGATTAGCCTTTGCTTCAGTCCCTGAGTGAAGAGGTCCAGCCTTCCCATTTGGGCATCCTCCTTCCGCTGAGGGACCGGAGAGACAGACAGGGGAAGGAGAGTCGGTTTGATGAGGGAGCAGGAGGCTGGCTGAGGATGGAGCAGGGGCTGGTGCCTTGCACCCCCTCTCCACCCACTCCCCTTGGTAATATGTGTGACATTCCACAGGCACCCCTGACTGCCCTAAAAGAAGAACAAATGGTTATCTTGCAGAGATCACAGTCCTTCAAGGCAGGAGTCTCTCTTGGTTTACAAATGTCCTTGAGATTTTACAACAAAGAAGTTACCTTATCAATAGCCCAATTTCCAAAGATACATAACTCAGTTCCTCAAGCCCTAACGTCACCCTCCCCTCCATAAAAAAACGAAGGAGGCGGAGGTAGAAGGAAAAGTAAATAAAGTTAAATTTCTTTTAAAACCTAAATCTCACTAACAAGGACGTTTGATAGCAGGAATGTAACATTCCACCAGGAGACTCCCAATTGTCTTTATGTTAGTGCCTCATTAGAGGGAAATTGGCCTTGGCTTGATAGTAACCAGGCCTTCCATATCCTGACAGTCTTCTTTACCCCAATAGCCCTTCTGAACAGCCCTTCATCCTCACCTACCCAACTCCTGTGTATATAACCAGCCACTCCTCACAACCCGGGGCAGCAGCATCTCCGTCTGCCCACGGGTCCTGTCCCCGTGCTTTAATAAACCACCATTTTGCACCAAAGATGTCTTAAGAATTCTTTCTTTAGTCGTCAGCTCCGAACCTCACCCCACCGAACCTGACTTAGGTTCTGGAACTTCATCAGGTTCCCACTCTCTCTCTTCTTGAGCTAGGACACCATCTTCTCCTGCCCTGGACATTGTCACACCTGGTTCTTGGGCCTGCCGACTGGGGCTGAATTATACCACCAGCCCTCCTGGGACTCTGAGTGGCAGGCAGCAGATGGTGGGACTTCCGGCTTCCATAACCCATGAGCTGATTCCTACAATAAATATATATTTAAATATACATAAAACTACATTTGTATATTATATATTACTTATACATACATATAAACGTATTTGTATATTATATATACATATTATGTCCATATTATGTATGATACATATTTTATATATAAATGTATTATTTATGTATTTATGTTTATATACACTCTTTTTTAAAAAAGATTTTATTTATTTATTTGACAGACAGAGATCACATGTAGGCAGACAGGCAGGAAGAGAGAGAGGGGGAAGCAGGCTCCCTGCTGAGCAGAGAGCCTGATGTGGGGCTTGATCCCAAGACCCTGAGATCATGACCTGAGCCAAAGGCAGAGGCTCAACCCACTGAGCCGCCCAGGGGCCCCTATATGCATTCTTTGTAACAGGATCTTTTGGTTGTTTATCTGGAGAACCCTAACTGTTGAAAACTAAAAGACAGAAAGAGAGACAATATGTCCCTGCATGAAAAAGAAACTCAGTACATAACGTAATGAAGAAAACAAAGATAAGGATTACAGGGTAGCAGTCAGAGGAAGAACCTTGACTACGATTGGAAGTTAATCTTGAGTACAAGAAAACCCTGAGTACAGGGTGCCTGGATGGCTCAGTGGGTTAAAGTCTCTGCCTTCGGCTCAGGTCATGATCCCTGGGTCCTGGCATCAAGCCCCACATCGGGCTCTCTGCTCAGTGGGGAGCCTTCTTCCCTTCCTCTCTCTTTGCCTGCCTCTCTGCCTACTTGTGATATCTGTCTGTCAAATAAATAAATAAAATCTTAAAAAAAACACACAACAAAAACCTTGAGTACAAATGTAAAATCAAAGCTCCATACAAAATTGGGTTGAAAAGCCAGGCACCCCCCCTCTCGGAGCCGGGACAGACCCTCCCAGCTGGTGAGATGGACCTGTCCTGAGGTCCTCAAGCGGAGCTGACACACACAGCCTACTGTGCCTGTCACTTAGGGCTGGCCGACTTTGGGCAAGTTAATTTGTGATCAGTCTCTAGTTTCTTCAAGCGCAAGAGGAATGGAGAAAAGAATAAGACGCTCTGCCGGGTTTGTATGAAGATTAAACTGTGTCAATGTTGGAGCACCTGGATGGCTTAGTCTGTGAACCGTGTGACTCTTGATCTTGGGGTCTGAACCCAATGTTGGGCATAGAGATGACTTAGAAATAGAATCTTTTAAAATATGTGTTAATATTTGCAAAAAAGTAAACTAGCAATTGCACCATAAGAAGTTACCTGAGTTTAGATTGAATTTTTCAAAAACATTCTTTTAATATATAATAAAACTTTTAAGACAAGGCCTATAGCAGGCATACAGGATTCTTACCTTTCCCACAGCAATAATAATAAACATATATGATGTATAATAAATAATAAATAAATATATAATAAATAGTAAATTTATTATTATTATTATTAAAGACACAAGAATCCATCAGAATGAGCCACTCACACTCCCTAGCAGTTGCCAGAGTAATAGTCCATTTTAATCTCAGTGGAGTCCTTGGGGCTGGCCCCATAAGTCAGGTACAAACACAACACATCCTACCCCCAAGTGCTCTCAGGGCTCTCCTAGCAAGTCGTCTTGGACACCCCACAGCATCTGGTGACACAGCTGGTCCTGCTGCAAGGGCGTGGTTGTACAGATCCCAAGTGTTTGTTGTGGAGGCAGCACGGGGCTGCCTTGTCTACAAACCCTGTAGCTATTAACAACAGTGCTAAGAAATCGAGCCGGCAATTGTGGACAGAAGCCTAATCTGTGTGTAGGGACATTGAGGAATAACAGGGACCACGAGGAAGAGAGGAGAGGATCCCTGTTCAAATAACAGATCCGTGAGACCACCATAAGACTGTGTGTGGTCAGTCCTGGGGCATCAGGGAGAGAGATGTGTGAGGGCACCTCCCAGTCACGGAATCTGGACACCGTGTGATGTGAAAAGGAAGACAGAGAGTGGATCCAGGGAAACATGGCGATCTGCTGTCTGCACACCACAAGGCAGGGGGCTCTCAGGAAGCAGCCCCAAGGTGCCCACACCCCATCCTCATTCGAATATGTGTGATTGGGGTGCCTGGGTGGCTCAGTGGGTTAAAGCCTCTGCCTTCGGCTCAGGTCATGATCCCAGGGTCCTGGGATTGAGCCCAGCATCGGCCTCTCTGCTCAGTGGGGAGCCTGCTTCCCCCTATCTTTCTCTCTCTGTCTGCCTCTCTGCCTACTTGTGATCTCTGTCAAATAAATAAATAAAATCTTTTAAAAAAAAAGGAAATCATATGATATTTGTCTTTTTCTGACTGACTTATATCACTTAGCATAATACTCTCTAGCTCTATTCATGAATGTCAGGGGGGGAAAAACCACAAGAGTGGCAAACCAGGAAAAAGACTTTCTCAGTTTCTATAGAGTAGAAACTGAGTGTTGCTGGAGGGGGGAGGTTGGCAGAAGGATGTGTTAAATAGGTGATAGGAATTAAGACGGGCACTTGCGGTGAGCACTGGGTATAGTATGGAAGTAATGAGTCACTAAATTCCACACCTGAAACTAATATTATATTGTATGTTAACCAACTGGAATTTAAACAAAAACTTGAGAATAATAATAATAAAAAAGAATATGTGTGATTAGGGGAGCATAATGACGTGTGTGTGACGGAAGTTAACCTCTCGCAGAAGCAGACAGATTAACATGATCCCAGCTCAGCAGTAGGGTGATTTAAAAATCCCGTGTATTCATGGGAACTGTGAGGGACAGTCAGAGCACAGAGCAGTCATACTATTGGAAGACAGTTTGTTATAGTCCTCAGGAGGAGGGCCGCACCAGGGCTTCAGGGTCAGGCAGCAGGGGACAGGGACAAGCAGAAATCGTGCACAAGAGCTTTGGGTGTGGTTTCTACAGGAAGAATGAGCAAGGCAGGGTCAGCAGGCCTAGCACTGGCTGGACTCCACAATTTCCGTGGGGTCTGTAGTGGAGAAGATGACCCTGTTGTCCGTTCCTTGGCCCTGGGGAGATGAGGGCAAGTGGAGAGTGGCCCAGAGTGTGACAGCCCCATAAGGGAGGCGGTTGGGTGTGGACACTGGGTCAGCTGGTGTGTGTTTGAAAAGGGCACCCCCAGAAAGAGGATTTTGCTCAGGAGAGGGGAGTCAGTGAGGAAGGCTGGAGGTCAACGCAGTGACTTAGGTCGTGCCCAGGACACACACATAGGACAGAGGTCCAGTTTGCAGACACCTGAAACATGGCCAGTACAAAGGGTACAGCAGATTCTGTTCCACAGAGTCACTCTGGGGGCACAGAAATTAGACCGTCAGACATCCAGCATTTTGCGGACTAGTGGGAGACAAGCCCGTTTGCGTGCTGCCTGACACATTACCTCACGTGGCAAATGGGTTTCTTACTGGTGTCAGCGACTTTAGGATTTGGAGAGTGGAGACGCTCCTGGATTGTCCGGTGGTCCCAATGTGAGCACGAGGGTCTTTATGAGAGGGAGGCAAGGGGATCAGAGGAAGGGGAAGGAGGCATCACAAAAGCAGGAGTCCTAACCAGAGCAGGAATTGAAGATGCCACAGAGCTCCCGGAGGATGGAGGAAGGGGCCGCGGACCAAGGGAGGCAGGAGACTCTGGAAGCTGGAAAAGGTCACCAAATGGATTCTCCCCTTGAGCCTCCAGAAGGAACGTGGCTGTGTGGACACCTTGATTTTAGGCCCAGAGAAACCAATTTCAGACTTCAGACACGCAGAATGTAAGATACTAAATTGTGTTGTCCAAAGCCACCGAGAGTATAGTGATCTGTTGCAGCAGCCGTGGGAGGCCGATACACTCACTTTACATGGAGGAGGTGTTGCAACCCTGTTAGGAAGAATGACGTCCAAACCCAAACTCGAAGGGCGTTAGCTGGGTGAGGGAGTGAAGGTCACATGAAGGACAAGGTCTTAGAGCTGGATGGTGCTGTTGTGTTTGAAGAAGGCGTTCAGTGTGGACGGGCCTGGAGCGGGGACAGGAAACAGGAAGCTGCCATGTTCTGTGGCGCAGGCTGAAAGCCTCAGGAGTCCTCTCTGCGCAGTCACAGCCTCACCAGCTCCCTCGTAATGTCCATATGTATGTCCATTAGCGTGTGTGCACGTGTGCAGGTGCGTGCATTTGTGTGTGCATGGACATATTTGTGGATGTGTGTGTGTGCGTGCATGTGTGGAGTGTAGGGCTGTATCATCTGCACGTTTGCTCAGGCACGCGTCCCCTCAGCAGCGGCCTCACGCCTCCCTGGGACTCTCAGTTCAGAGAACACTGATGCATCCTTTGTCTTTTTTTCCTGCTCTGAGCTTTGAGCAGAGACCAGGACCAACCTCCCTGCTCAGGGCTGCTGCAGGGAGGGCCTGTGAGAACTTTTATTGATGAACAAAGAGAAGCATAGTCCAGAAAACAGGGTCTCGGCTATCTGCTTCCTAAGTATAGGTTCAAGGTCAGCTTCAGAATTCTGGAAGGTCTTTAGAGTCAGCAGAGTGGACAATTTAAACAGAACTTCTGGGGGCAGTTAGGGATGCATAGGACAAATCTGGAATCCATTTGCATGACTGCAGGACCATAGTGGGTCTCTGAAAACAGTCAAGTGACTATACCTGGGTCTCTGGAGACAGCCAGGAGTCTGTAGCTGTGTCTTTGGAAGTAAGTGCTACATGCTCTCTCGAGGATCTAGCTGATTTCCGGGGGGGACCACACAGCTCCCGAGTCTCCTAGATGTTGACTGGGGGCCTCCTGACTTGCTTCCAGGAAATCTGACTGTGTGGCTTTCCAGGAAGGGATGATCCCATTTGGAGGCCCTCCAAATGGCCAATCCACGCTTCTGCGGGAATGGCTTCCTGTGTGTCAAGGGGCAGAAGCCAGCTGGGCCTAGAGTCAGTGTCCTGCGAGGGCTGCATATGTGCTGAAGTCAGCCATGGGCTCCATGGACCGTGGGGGTGCGGCTTGGGCTGTCCTCTGTGCGAGGATGCGCTGGTCCAGCTGAGCATAGGTCACGTCCGGGGAGTCTCCTGCTGTCGGGGTCTGAGAGAGAGCGACCCAGGTGGGTCAGGCTGAACACAAGGTAGGGAACTGTGGGAAGGGGAGGCTAGCAGCCGACCTCCAGGTGGCCCTGTAATCCCACCTTCTGGAATCACCACTGTGTGGTTCCCGGCCACCTAGCATCAGGGCTGGCCCGGGTGACGAGTAGACTATGGCAGAATGAGGGCATGGTCGGGAGATAATGTGGCTTCTGGCCCTCCCTCTCTGCAGCCACCCTCTGGGGGACGCCAGCTGCCATGAAGAAGCCCGGGAGGGACTGAGGGTCCTGCCACGTCATGGGGGGCGGGTGGCATCCTAGAAGTGGTCCCCATCTTCACAGCCACCTCCCAAAAGTCCCTGAGCCAGAACCACCCCACTGATCCGCTTCCAAACTACCAAGCAAAGAAACGGAGATCATTTCGTGAGGCCGCGTTGGTCAGGAGCAATGGGTGATGGGCTCAAGGACTTACGGGGGCACGCATTTCCCCGTCCTTTTCAGGAAGTCTGTCGACTGTGGCCAGATCTGGGGGGGACAGGACAAAGGGTCAGGTCTCTGGGGTGGGTCTTGGGAGGCAAATTTGCCTGAAAACTCACAGCCCCAGGTTTTGACCTTGCACTCCATTGGGAACATACTAGAATGTCCTCAAACGTTCCCCTCTCCCTGGCCGGTCCCTCCTTTTACCTGGTGTCCTCTCTAGCATGTCAACGGCCGGGCTGACCCTGAAAGGAAAGAACAGTGAGCACGGGGGCCCCACCCCCTGAATACAGAGGACTGGGAGGGGCTCGGGGTTAGTCTCAGGGACCTCACCTCTCCTGGGGCCTCTGCTCCTCACCTTCGCAGCCGGGGGTCCCTGAGGACAGTCAGGGGTGAGGATTAAGAAGAGAAGCCTCCTTCCCAGCACCCTGCCCCTCCCTGAGACCTACTGTGTTTTTTCTGGTGCCAACAATAGAGGAAGATGAGGGCCAGGAGGAGGACACAAAGGAACAAGGCCACGGAGACCCCAGTGAGGATAAAAACATGCTCTGTCGACAGACCTAAGGGAACAGGGACGAAGGAAGCAGACTGTCAGGGGTATGCATTAATTGGCCACCTACTGCATACTGTGTATATGCTGGGTGCTGGTCATGCACACACCTAGGTAGATCTCTGGAACGCATAATAGTCCTGTGACATGGGAAAGCGTTACTCCAAAACCAGGGTCCTGAGAGCCAAAGTCGGCTGTCCACAGGGCACTAGCAGAGCTGGAATGGGACCAGCCCTATAGCCCAGTCTTCCCCCCTCCTCCAAGAAGCACAGCCCGGTCCTCTGTGCCCCTCACTCACTTGGACTGTTACTGTCTTCCTCCTGCATCTGTGAGTCTCCTAGGAGGGAGGAATTGAGAGCACCGTTAGCAGCCTGAGCTGGACAGAGAAGGCTGAGTCTTCCTGACTCCACCCCACCACCCCCCGCCCCACAAAGGGGGGCTTCTCTAACAGACCCACAGAACTTTCCCAGAGAATGGAGATGCTCTAGCCTGATGTCCAGTACGCTAACCTCACCGGACGATTTCCACTGAAATGCAAGTCAAATACATTTCAAAGTCAGATTGTCAGCCGCACGGGCCACCTCTCCAGGGCTCAGTGGCCACACCCGGCTAATGGCCTGGAGCAGGATGAGGCAGTTCCACAGCCAGACCTTTCTGCAGGAGGCTCTGTGGGCCAGCGCCGTCCTCCACTCTCCCCTTGCTCATCTGCTTCCCAATTCCCAGCCCACGGGCAAAAATCCCCATCGCAGATGCCTTTGGTCTTTCTCAGCAGCCCCTGAGGGAGGTGAACCTCCCCTTCTGTGAGCGCAGAAGCCCAGACTCCCCGTCATTCCAGCACCAGCTCGGCCTGGGGCTCCGCGCATGCCCTGCCCGCCCATTTCACAGGTGGTCAAACCGAGTCCTGCTGGGCTCCTCCGCTTGCAGGGTCGAGCCCCCATGGCGCCTCTTCCGGAGGGTGCACCGCCCTCCCGCCACCCTGGGGAGGCTGAGTCCCCAGTGTCCTTTAAGAAAGGCAGAAAACTTCACCTCCCCAACTTCCCTCCCTCAACACCTTGTCTTTGCTCCATGATGCAGGACCCCACCCACTGTAACATATAATAAATATAAATATACATTTTTAAGTTCTGTGTTTTGTCTTATGTAGGTATAATTTAATTTACATACATAATTTTAATGATGCATAAAATTACTTGTAATGCATAAGCTGTGTATCTCAATTGTGTCTCCATTATATATATTCACTATTATAAGGTATGTATTTACCTATGTAAATTATAGCAATATGTGACACATAATATAATGTGTCACATTATGTAATATATAATACTGTACACTATAATCACATATAGATATATTTACTATGTTAATTCTATTACTGTGTATTTAATATATAATGTAAGCACACATTCTAATATATTTAAATCATAGATCTGAAATTTTATAAGTTAATGTTTACATATAAATACATCCTATTTAAATACATACAAATATATATGAGCATTTCTATTCCTCATTCTGACTAATTTTTTCTTTGACGTTTGGATGCACAAGGACCCTCTGTCCTCATTCCCCGCAAGCCTCCATCGCTCGGCAGGCGGGTGTCTCCAGCGTAGGAAGAAAAGGTGAGAAGAAAGGGTCAGTGTTGGCAAGACCAGCACTTCTTCAGGCTCTGGCACTCAGCACGCAGGACCCTGAGCGCAGTGACTGCGTAAACCACTCCAGCTTCTCTGAAACCTCGCCCCGGGGTCAGGACACTTATCGCCCCTGTTGCCCATGACATAACCGGGGCACCCACGGTTTTGGTGATTCACCTGCTGGCGCAGAGCTTGGAGCAGGGTTAGACTCTCCACCCTGACCCCTGGGAGGAAGGCAGAGGGGCTTCTCCTTTGAACTTCAGTCTTCACAGCAAGGGATGGGGGAGGAGGCATCCCTGTGCACCCCCCACCAAGCGGGGTCAGGATTCTCCCACAGGAGCCTCTTCCTCTAGGTGACCTAAGGCCACCTTTGGGACATAACCATCAGGAGCCCCATTCTCTCCCGAGTGTCTGAGTTTGGAACATGAGCTGTCAGTCTCGCTGTCCCTCTGTCCCTTGCAGAGCTGCCAAGAACAGGACCCTGCCCACAGTGGGGGTAACAACCTGAGTCCTGCCCCTCCCTACCTTGGGCTGCTTCCATCTCTTCACAGCCTTGTGCCTTTGGGTATGAAATTGCATTCCTTTGCACATTAAAGGAATGTGGGGGGGGGCAAGGTCAGAGCAGTGCCTCCCACATTCAGTGGCAGCTAGCTTTGTTTTCATAGCACCAGACAATGTCCTTGTGCCCACCCCCTCACCCCGCCGTGGTAGCCCCTCACTGTGGTCTTACCAGTCCCTAATCCAAACCGAAGGCAGGCAGCTGGGCCTGGAGCCTGATCCCCAGCACAGAGCCCTTCAGCAACATCCCCAGGCTGAGGTCTGTTACTCACCAGCTGAGGAGTAGTAGTGTGTGTGGGGGGGGTGTCTCTGTGACCAGGGCAGAAGGACCAAGGCTCCATGGGGGCCCTCAGGGTATGCCCCACTCAGCCTGGCCCCTTTGTACCTGAGCATCTCCTGGAACCCTGAGCATCTGTCGGAGGACTGCATGTGGCCATCACCCCGTCCCAGAGACACCTGGGAACCCAGCAGAGGGGTCCTCACCTGTCACCTCCAGCTTCAGGTCCTCACTGGGTTCAGACCAGCCGGCATAGGTATGATAGCGGCAGTGATAGAGCCCGGCAATGTCTTCATCCATCTTGGCGATGGTGAACCTGGCCTGCGTCTCCTGCCCTGGGTTGTTCTCATCTTTATATAAGCTTGTTCCCTTCTTCTGCAGGCGGAATGTGGCAAACTCAGCGGGTCCTTGGCACACGATGTTCACAGGCTGCCCCCGGGGGATCACAGGGCCCGGTTCTGCCCAGATGGAGGGTCTGGGCAGGACCCCTAAGAGGGAAGCAGAGCAGGCTCTCAGGGTCCGTTCTTAGGAAGTCACCACACCACAAAATTCACCTGTGTTAGATACTCCATTCAGTTTCAGGCAAATGTGCAGTGGTAGGTTACCTCCCGTCATTTAGAATGCTTCCGTCCTCCTCCCCCAAGAGACCCCACCACCGTTCTAGGTGGGTGTGGTTCTCCTCACTGCAGTGTTTCTCCCCCTTGACTTAGGACTCCGAGACTCAATCACATCCTGAGCTTTTCTCAGGATGACATGGGGAGATGACAGAGCAGGCCAGGGGCCCAGACATGTCTGCTGCAGAGGGTGACTCCCTCCCAGCCTATGACCACCTTCTGGGGGCACAGGGGGGCTGGGACAAAACAGTGGGTGAGGGTGAGGAGTTGTAGGAAAGACTCTGACCCAGCTAGCCCCGGTGAGGAGAGGCAGAGGGGGCCGTCTGCAAAGCCCCAGGGATGGTCCAGTGGGGGGGGGGGCATGTCGTGGAGCGCCAGCAGCTGGTCCCACAGACCTCAGTTGAGGAAGATTCCTGTCTACAGTGCAGTCTTCCCAGGGGCGCCCATCTCTGGGTTCACTCTGGACTTTCTCCCGCATCTTAGCCTTATCTCTATTTCCTTGTTTTGAAGGATCTTGGAAACCCCCATTTGCCTCGGGCTCACAGCAGAGCCTAACTAGGGCTCGGGGCTCATCTGGGAGGTTGGTGGGCGTGGGGAAGAGGGATCTGGGCTGAGAGGGGAGGGTCTGGGCTGAATCACCCACGCTGAGCAGGGAAGTCAGCGTGGGAGAAGGTCCGGAGTTGAGGGGGAATTGCTGTGTGAGGAAGGAGGGCTGAGGTATCTGGAGGGGAGTGACCAGCCCAGTGTGAGCAAAGGAGCGACCCGGACCGAAGAGCGGTGCATGGGTCTCATCTGATCTGAACGGAAATGATGAAAGGGCTCCAAAAAGCTATTATTTTGCCCGAAAATTAAAAAGATATATACATGAAAAAAACAAACTTCTAAAATATAAATGAAATTTTAAAAATTATCATTTAAAATTACGTCACTAGGTGATGTGCTATGTGTCGAGGGTGAAGAAGCTGGGATCGAGGGTGGTGTCTGGGACGCTGCCCTTGGCGGCTGTCATGTTCTCTGCTCAGGGGATGCTGGGGGAGGGTCTGAGCTTGTGGGGAAGAGCCTTGGGTTCAGCCTGTTCCTGCGGGGTTCGAATTGTCCAGGGGGCTGCTGGGGGCGCAGGTGGACAATTTGGGGAAACCTGGGAGGGTCAGGCACTTGGGATTATTTGCAATTCAGGATTCATTTCAAGGGTTCCTCCCAGGCCCTCCCAGAGTCAGCACCACTCCCTCCAGAGCTAGCTGTGGGGTGCGGAGGGGATGGGGAGGGGACTCACCGTGCTGTGCGTGGAGCGCTTGGCTCAGGCAGAGCGCTGGAAGAGAGGGTCTGGTGAGACGGATGCCCGCCTATCCTCAGGGGGGTGTCCCAGTCCTTCTTGCTCTGTAATAATCCCAAAACAAGCCCCCCGCCGTCCTCTCTTCCAAACAAGTGCTTCTCTCCCCCAGCCCCTCTGGAGTCTGAATTCATCCCCGTACCCAGGAGCCCGTTTCTAGGACTGAACTTGCACGGTCTGACCTAGGTCTGGAGCAAGAGCTCACAGTGCTGATCCTTGTGGCTCTCCCAGCATCCCGGACTCTTCTGGACTGGAGTCAGGACCCAGAGGGGAAGCGGGCCCCCTCCCCAAGTCTCACGCCCACTCCCTCTGTCCCTCAAACCCTTTGCCTCTGTTCCAGGACTCACCAAGGGCCAGGAAGGTGGTCAAATGGGGAGACATGCCCAGCCCCTTATAGCCTGCACTGTCCAGAGCTAGCGGGGAGAGGACAGAGCCCGCAGCTAATAAAGGACAGGATGTCAGCTGGGGCACATCGTGGGGTTTTGACATCAGCAGGAGCCTCCCACAAAGGGGAGACTTCTCTCCTATCCTTCCCCCTCTTTGAACGAATGAGATGGACTGAGGAACTTGGCTTCCAAAAGATGCTCAGATGAGGCTGAGCTCAGCCCCAGATGCACCCCTGAGGTTGTAACCTGGTTGTCAACATCTGGGATAAGCCAGAGCACAAACTGACTTATAACATAGAACACCCATCTGACCTTGAGCAAGACGGTTAAGCCATTTTACGCCAGCATTTCCTCATACCAAAACGAGAAACCTGAAGCCCTCCTCCAAGTCTTAATAGGATGGTATTTGTGAAATTGTCAGGTGTTGAGAACTTTAAAAAACATCCTGCTAGCGTGTGTTCTCTTCCCATCTCCCCCCAGTGCTGTTGGAGCCAGGGACAGGCAGGGTGTCCCTGAGCACATGTAAAATCCTAAAGGGGTGGACGGTCAGGAGACAGGCCTCAGGCCTGGGGCCATATGGGGCATGTAGTCACGTGCTGAAATGAAGAGGAGAACCGGGGTGGGGAACAGGTGTATGCACCACGGAGCCCAGCAGGACAGGGACCCCGCCACACATTCTTGTGTCCCAGGCTTTGGCGGCAGGGGAGAGCTGCTTTTCCGGGGTGTGGCTGTCGCAAACACTGATGGTGACACAACAGCAGTCACCGCTCCCTAGTTCCCTTACTAACAGGAACCTAGAGCTGCTGGAGTGGCTGTTCTAAGCTTGGGGCTGGGCGGGGGAAGGGAATAAAGTTAAGGCGATCTAGCAATCCCGTTTGCAGTAATTTATTTGGAGTGGGGTTCATGACTATGTCTGGCCAATGATGCTGAAAGCAGAATATACCACTGTATCTGGGAATCCTATGTCCCCCTTAATAATGGAGGGTCTCATGAGACCTTTGCCCCTTTACTCCTCTCCTTCACTGGTGACTGTAGCATGATGGTGTGATAGATCGAGCTGCAGCATCCACATTGCAGCCATGAGGCAACAAGCTTGAAGGCAGCAGCAGAAACAACTGGGGTGGAAGGGCACAAGGTCTAGTACCCATAGGAGGTCCCTGTGTTGCTAAACCAACCCCAGGACCACTTCTTCCTGGAGTTCTTGATAAGTAAACAATAAATATCCTAGATTTTCTGTCAAAATGGCAGACTAAGTCTATGGAGTTACACTCCACCTTAAAATACAATATTTCTAAAAACCTAAAGCTGCTTAATACATCTTAATAATCTTCTCAAATGCCTTAAAGAAATGAAAAGTATGTCAAGACTATGTAGCCAGAAATTAAAGGAAGTTGGGGTTCCCCAGAGTCAAAATGGGGGCTAAACCCAGCTCTCACCTTGATGGTGATGAGTTAAGTCTTATCTCCATTGCCTTGCAGACCATGGAGCGAAGGAGTAAAGCCCAGAGGTCACCCAGGTCAAGGAGTCTAGGGATACTCTCCCTTTGCTAAGCCAGAGTCTGGAAGCTTCCATTTTAGCAAAAGAGCGAACTGAAATTACTCACCTGTTCCTGAAGGCTTCCAAGAACGCGTGTTTTGAAACAGGAAGCCGAAAATGGTTGCTCCTGAAAATTCTTCCGACTCTGCAACTTCCTGATCTTGTTCTGTATGTGTATTCGCCCTGGGATCTCTGTGCCTTTCGGTCTTTCTCTCACACTCCCACTTCCTTTCCGCCTCGGTATTTGTTCCTCTTCTTTCTCGTCCCCAGTGGCTGTGTGTCCCCATGCTTCACAGCATCGTTCCTTGGTCTCCATCCATCAGGTACCCACCCACCCTACCCCAAACTGTGCTGATGGAAGGGGTTGACCCCCAACACACCCAAGGCCGAGATTGCCGATCTCCCTGGTGACTCCAGGTCACCCCAGACACCGTCCCAGCTTTGTAGGGGGCCAGGGGACAGCTAGCCCTGTAGGGTTAGTTGCCTGCTTTCTCTGGACCTCCAGCTTGCTCACTGGTGATGTGGGCCTGGTCCCCTGTTCTGCTTCTCAGTCCTTCTTCACTTGGGTGATGCCTCCCATGCATGAAATCCGCCCCTGGCCCCATTTTTTGTGTAGTCTTCATTAGCGATTTTTCACCAGCTTTATTTAGGCCTAATTTACATACAGCACACCGCAGCCACAACTATGTGCAGTCTGATGAGTTGTGAAACCACCATCGTAGTGACGATTTCCATCACAACCAAAAGAGTCCTTGTGTCCCCTTTGCCCTCCCAGCAGCCACTGATTTTCTTTCTTTCTATCTTTTTTCTTTTTTGGAAAACATGTATTTGTTCGACGACATTTTAAAACAAATCTCTTCCCGTGAAATAATGTTAGATTTGCGGAGAAGTAGCAGACACCCAGAGAGTTCCCCTATGCCCCTCCTCCCCTCTCCCCAACGTCAGTATTTTACGTAACTGCGCTGCATCTGTCAAAACCAGGCAATTCACGTTGATACAGTAATTAACTAAACTGCAGACTTCATTTGGATGGTATCCATTTTCCCCCACTAACGGTCTCTCCCTGTGCCAGGATTCGATTCAGACCACATATTGCATTTACTTCATTCTCTCTTTTAAATAAATGGAAGAGTTTCTATTTTCCTAGTCGGACTCTAACCAGCACTCTCAACACACCTGCAGACCGTACACCCAGGGATGGTGGGGGATGGGCTGGCTGTTCAGAACAGGAATGGCTGACAGCACCAATACCTAGAGGCTCCTCTGAAGACTGAGGTCATAGGGTCCCAGCCAGAAGTTGGCTCCTCTGGGTGATTTTTTAGTTAAGGAAGGCAATGCGTTGCTGTCACCCGTCGCCCCTCTCAGACAGCCCCTCCACCATTGTATTCTTCTAAGATGTTGATCCCCAACGGGAGAATATTTAAGTCAAGGCTCACCACAGGGTAAGCATAGCACACCCTCCATCAGCAAAACCTTTCCTTGGTGGGTGCCTAGGAGGTTCAGTGGGTTAAGCCTCTGCCTTCAGCTTAGGTCATGGTCTCAGTGTCTTGGGATCGAGCCCTGCATTGGGCTCTCTGCTCAGTGGGGAGCCTGCTTCCCCCTCTCTCTCTGCCTGCCTCTCTGCCTACTTGTGATCTCTCTCTCTGTGTCAAATAAATAAATAAATGAGTGAATAAGTAAGTAAATAAATAAAAACCTTTCTTTGGACCGTTGTATGGCCTGACATGGTCCTTCCAATAGATTAAGATAGACATACAACATTTGCAAATTAAACATAAGCTGACTGTTTGCAAAGGCAAATGCTACAGACACACAAGATGTGGGGAGTGTAAGATGCAACAGGAAATGTTATTTAAGATGAGTTCTGAGAGAAACCAGAGTTTAAGGGTGGTCACCTAGTGGGTGGGCTCTTGCTGGAGACATTGGGCAAGGCTGTATATTTGTATCCTGGAGCCCTAACACAGGAGAGTGATTTTAGACAACAGAGCTGTATTCTAAACTGTTACATGTGCTTGGAGACTAGCTCTTAGCTGCTCCCACCACAAGAAGAAATGGGAACTATGTAACAGGACCCAGGTGTTGGCTCAGAGCACAATGGCAAGCCCATCGAATGTAAATGTATCCACAACTTTGGGTGGAAATTGTAACTCAATGTATTTATTTTATTTTATTTTAGCTCAGTAGTGGCAGATTTATTTGACTCTGTTTCACTAAAATTTCATTAAAATTTTCAATTAGCCAACGTAGAGTACATCATTCGTTTTTGATGCAATGTTCACTGATTCGTTACCTGGGTATAACCCCCAGTGCTCATCACGGCACGCGCCCTCCTTAATACCCATCACCCAGTTACCCCATCTCTCCACCCCCTTCCCTTCTGTAACCCTCAGTTTGCATCTCAATTAAAAAACAAACAAGCAAAAAAGATGAATTCACATCATAATAACACAGATATTCCAAATATCACAGTGTGGTCCTTCCTTGCTGACCAGTCCTCCTCCTGGGACCTCGATGGGGTAATGTGCTCGTGGATGTGCTGGGTTTCCGACCTGGATCCCGGGCCTCGGGAGGTCTGCTTGGTGCAGCCCCGGGTCTCTGCCTTGTTACAGAGTACCCGATCAGATCCCAAAGTCCCCCATATCTGAGTGTCTGCAGCATGGCTCGGCCACCTAGGAGTGTCTGCGGGACAGAATCTGAGCCTAGCAGGCCCAAGGGTCTCCAATTCCTGCTGTTTCTAGAAAACTGGCCTGCAAAGTCCTCCCCAAGGCACCCGCATTAGCCTCCACCTCTGTTCTCCACAACTCTTGCCTGGATGTGTTCTCGTAAAACTTTTTTATTTTATTTTTTTAAAGAGCCTGGTGGTGGGTACTAAGGAGGGCACATATTGCATGGAGCACTGGGTGTGGTGCATAAAAAAGGAATCTTAGAACACTGAAAAAATAAAATTAAATTTTAAAAAAAGGTAGGACAGCACCCCCCAAAAAAGTTTTGATTTATTTATTTATTTGAGACAGCGCATAAGCAAGGGAGGTAGGGGCAGAAGCAGAGGCAGAAGCAGGCACCCCGCTGAGTGGAAAGCCCGATGGGGAACTCGATCTCAAGACCCCAAGATCATGATCTGAACTGAAGGCAGGCGCTTAACTGACTGAGCCACCCAGGTGTCCCTTAAGAATTTCTTAAATATATAAATTCAGGCAAAGCAACCTCGGGGTGGGGGTTCCAGATCCTCGGGCCTTGATGGAACGCTGGAGGGAAGGCTCGGGAAGAATGACCTGCTTCCAAACACATCCAAGCTCTCAGTAATGTGGCATTATCCCCGCTCCACGCCAGAGCAGCCTGGCCAGGATGTGGATGGTAGATGGACCCCACATCCCACAGGCTCCCGTGTCTTTAGGACAGGATTTTCCACTATGACACTGAGCTCCTGTCCCTTCCAGGGCTTAGGGAGACACACAGGTGGCCGATGTGGGCATGCAGACATGCGTCTGTAACTCCCGAGGCAGGAACTAAACACGAGTGAAAAAATGCACAGGATATGGTGTGGTTGGCACCAACACCATAGTTCAGAGAGTCTGTTAGTTAGCAATCATCTGTGAAAATGAGTGGTTTGGTTCTGCTCTGGGTGGGTCTCTGATCTTCCTCACTGGGCTGCGCTGAGAAGAGAACTCAGCTTCCTGGAAAGTTTCTTCACAGGAGACCCAAGGCTATATTAGGCAACCCACATCCTCAGGCACAAACCTCCTTTTTGTCCAAGTGTCATATCAAAGGATCACAATTTGGTGTCACCAAATGCTTAACTCATATCAAAGTTTAAATTTTTTTTGTCTTTTTCCTTAACTACAAGGTTTTATTATTTTTATTATTAACCAATTAAACATTCCCTTACCAACTAAATATGTAAGTGTTCTTGTAAATTTTTTAAATTGTATCTTTTAAAAGATGTTATTTATTTATCTGAAGGGGGACAAAGGCAGAGGGAGAAGCAGGCTCTCGGCTAAGCAGGGAGCCCAATGCAGGACTGCAAAGGCAGACGTTTAACTGACTGGGCCACCTAGGCGCCCTGTAAAAAATTTCTTTAAACATACAAATTCAAATGATTATTTCAACTAGAATTCGGACTCAGTACCATATATAAAGCCATCAGTTTTCCTTCATGAAGCTCAGTGAGCTACCGAATGTAACTTGGAATTCCATATAATTAGGAATGTATGACACATATGAAAACTTTCTTGAGAATTTTATTTAAAATCCTTTTGTTCATTGGTCAAATAAGGGGTGTCCCTCCCTCCCTCCCTCCATCTCTCTTCCTTGCATACACCTCTCCCCCTTCCTGACTTTTATTTTTCTAGATGCTATAAAATAGATGCTAAATGCTAGGCCCTTGTGAATACAATTTTCACCCTACTCAGGGCTGTGTTCAGTGGTGTGCCAGTCTCAGCCAGCTCAGACCAGATCCTGACACCCGACCAGGTGCCTCTGTTGCTGATCAACTTTCGGTGATGCCACTGTAGTAGCTTGGAAGTCATCATTATGTGAGTGCTTACACCCCAGAAACTGGCGAATGCTACAAACGGTGTTTTCTTTTAGAGAGCAGATTGTGAAACGTAGGATACCATGCTGATGGTCAAGGCTGAAACCCAACTTTAATGAAAATTAAACAGAACTCTAGGGACAAACCCTGTGAAATCAACATCCTACAGGAAAGCAGGAAATTTGGTAAGATTGTATCTGTGTCTGTGGTGTATCCTATCCTGACCCATTCCTTCCCCCCTAAAGAAAGGAACAGCTGGAATCCCGCTACATTTCCCTGTGCTTTTATAAATACAATGTTACCACACACGCCTATGTACCTAGGTCCAATGTCATTGGTCATTTTATGACAAAGCATATTGATTATTGAAATCTCTCCAAATACAGAATCAGCACGTGCTAATATTTTATTTATTCATTAACAATGTGATCATCACTCAAAATTCTTATCCTTGGGGTGCCTGGGTGGCTCAGCGGGTTAAGCCTCTGCCTTTGGCTCAGGTCATGGTGTCAGGGTCCTGGGATCGAGCCCTACATCAGGCTCCCTGCTCAGCGGGGAGCCTGCTTCCCGCTTTCTCTCTGCCTGCCTCTCTGCCTACTTGTGATCTCTCTCTGCCTGCCTCTCTGCCTAGTTGTGATCTCTCTCTGTCAAATAAATAAAATCCTTTTTAAAAATTCTTATCTTAAGACAACTGACAGAATGGGAGAAGATATTTGCAAACGACATATCAGATAAAGGACTAGTGTCCAGAATCTATAAAGAACTTAGCAAACTCAACACCCAAAGAACAAATAATCCAATCAAGAAATGGGCAGAGGACATGAACAGACATTTCTGCAAAGAAGACATCCAGATGGTGAACAGACACATGAAAAAGTGCTCCATATCACTCGGCATCAGGGAAATACAAATCAAAACCACAATGAGATATCACCTCACACCAGTCAGAATGGCTAAAATAAACAAGTCAGGAAATGACAGATGCTGGCGAGGATGTGGAGAAAGGGGAACCCTCCTACATTGTTGGTGGGAATGCAAGCTGGTGCAGCCACTCTGGAAAACAGCATGGAGGTTCCTCAGAATGTTGAAAATAGAACTGCCCTATGACCCAGCAATTGCACTATTGGGTATTTACCCTAAAGATACAAACGTAGTGATCCAAAGGGGCACGTGTACTCGAATGTTTATAGCAGCAATGTCCACAATAGCCAAACTATGGAAAGAACCTAGATGTCCATCAACAGATGAATGGATCAAGAAGATGTGGTATATATACACAATGGAATACTATGCAGCCATCAAAAGAAATGAAATCTTGCCATTTGCGACAACATGGATGGAACTAGAGCGAATCATGCTTAGCGAAATAAGTCAAGCAGAGAAAGACAACTATCATATGATCTCCCTGATATGAGGAAGTGGTGATGCAACATGGAGGCTTAAGTGGGTAGGAGAAGAATCAATGAAACAAGATGGGATTGGGAGGGAGACAAACCATAAGTGACTCTTAATCTCACAAAACAAACTGAGGGTTGCTGGGGGGAGGGGGTTTGGGAGAAGAGGGTGGGATTATGGACATTGGGGAGGGTATGTGCTTTGGTGAGTGCTGTGAAGTGTGTAAACCTGGTGATTCACAGACCTGTACCCCTGGGGATAAAAATATATGTTTATAAAAAATAAAAAATTAAAATATAAAAAAAAATTCTTATCTTTACTCAAGTGTTTACACTTTCCATGCCTCTTCCTTCCATCCTGTGCGTCTCCATTTCCACTGAAAAGGATTAATTTCCTTTTGCCTGAAACTTTTTTACTTGAGGTCCCCGTCTGTCACCAGATGTTGGTAAGATTTATCCACAATGACGTGCAAAACTGCAGACCACCAATTCTCATTGTTCTAGAATATTCTGTTGTGTGAAGACCCGAGAAGCATTTATTCACTGAGCGTTAATGGGTATTTATTTATTTATTACATGGCCAACATTTTTGGAGGGATTGTATCGATTTAGACACAGTGACTTTGAGTGCCTTGGTTACTGCTGGACCGTCCGTTACTCACCAGCTGTGGAAGTTTCTACCTCTTCTGTTTCAGCTGCGCAGCCACTGGTAGTGATGACTTACTGAGGTTTCGTTTTACACTTCTTTGATGACTCATGCTGCCGGGAAATATTTTCATATGGTTTTGGTCATTTACATATCTTTTTTATTTGTGTGAAATGTCCATGGGAGTCTTTTTCTCTTGTCCTCATTTTAAAAAAATTGGGGTGACTCACCTGTTCAAGTAAACGGTAGGAAGCTTTCTGTTTTTCTTATTATGCACATGAGGGCTTGGTCAGATATGGTTTCTGTGAATAGCTATTTCAGCTCTAGTTGAAGCTTTACTCTCTTATTGGTGTATTTTGAAGAATGTAACTTCTTGCAGATGTGGAGACCACGTCCCAATGCTGGCGCTCCTCTGTGAAGGGGAAAACGCACACTTGCCTGCCTCATATGGGAAATAACCTAAAGAAGAAATCCGTGTGGGTCTGTGTAACAAAGGAGTATGTTCAAATAACCCCTCCAACCTGTGCACCACGTGGGGTGACTGACTCCTCAAGACATAAGAGGGACGGGCCATGTTGGAGTTCTGAGTCACATCACAAAGGCACAAAAACAACATGCGTCTTGGCTAACCTGAAGAGAGTTGCCACAACCAACGAGAAGAGAGAGAAGTAGCCATCTGAAGGGGGGGTGAGTTTCCCATTCTCTTGGTGCTTGACTTTGGGCTTGAAGGGGTCCGTGTGGCACATTCATTTCCCTTTCTGTCTGAACACGAGGAGCAGGACCCAAGACTGGACAGCCTCTGGATGTGTCCCCCGGAAGTCACCAGCTGGGGCTTGGACTGACACAGTGACTGTTGCAAAGTCCCAAACTGTCCAGTGCCGTGCCGTGGATGTGATGAGCAAGCTGGCCATCTTCCCACACTCCCAGCCATGAAGACAGAAGAGCAGAGTGTGGCGGTTAGGAGCTCAATCCCAACCATTGTGTGGTTTTCCTACCAAGTGTTTCACCGAAAGGTCATCCACACGACTTAGTTCCTTTTTCCCTTGACTGGGAGGATAGAAGAGAGCTGCCCTCCTCCACACTTTCTCATCCACACTCATGCCCTCCTTGAACATTATCTCAGGCCCAAACACGAAATCCAGATTGGCAACCCTGGCCTTGGGGTGTGGGGAGAGATTCCAAGCACTGATTTGGGTGTTAGACGTGTCTCACATAGAGTACGGTACCTCAGGGCGCCCCGGCAGTCAGTCCATTAAGCATCTGCCTTTGGTTCGGGTCATGATCAGGGTTCTGGGATCGAGTCCCATATCAGGTTCCCTGCTCAGCGGAGAGGCTGCTTCTCTCTCTCCCTCTGTTGCTCTCTCTGCTTGTGCTCTTTCTCTCATTCTCTCTCTCTCTCAAATAAATAAATAAATAAAATTTTTAAAAAAATAGAATATAATATCTCCAATAAGTCACCTCCCCAAGGAACTTTCATCGATGTGATTTGGTGAATTCCCCCCACCCCAAACAGCACCTATTTATTGGGTACCCATCAAAGGCATGCACCTGTGCCCAAAATTTGAGATACACAAACCAAAGGAGCACCTGGTCTGATGGGGAAGACACCTATTGAACTGTTCAAAAAAGTCTATCATTGCAGTGGTGACACATAACCTATAGCAACCCTATACATTCTTTTAAACAAATCAGCCTCACAAATAGCAGTAGTTCGTGGCAATGGAAGGTGCAGTGCTCACTCAGGTATGGGTGTCCTGAGTTGGAACCTGGATCTCCTCCATGGGGCCATGATTCTTCAACCTTCTGGCTCCAGTGCCTCCCAAGACCTTGGAGTACTCTGTTACTGGAGAGGAGAAGGAGAGAGAGAGAGAGTAAAAATGGCACATCCACTTCCTTTAAAAAAAAAAAAAATAATAGGAGAGTGTGGGCAGAGGGCACAGTTTCTAGGAGAGAGTCAGGAAATGTTTTTGCCAGCTCAGACAAGTTGCAGCAATTCCAGAAGAGCTGGGGATAGGAGCACTAGGAGGAAAACCGTGGGGACTGAAGGGCTGTAGGGCTTCCTAATAGGCCATGTAAAGATTTGGGAATTTGTCTTTAAGATTTTGGGTAAGGAGTGAAACATAAGCTTTGGTATAATTGGAGTTTGGTATGAAAGAGTCACTATGTACCATTCATTGGGACAGAACCTGGGGAGGTGGCAAAAATCACAGCGAACATTTTCTGAGTGCTTATGTGAGTCTTGCTTATGAGTAGTTCACTTAATCATCGCCATGACTCAGGGAAGGAGTTTCCAATATCAGACTCATTTTATAGGGGACACTGAGGCTTAGGGGGTTAATTAATTTGATTAGTGTATTTGAAGTCTATAAACACCCCAAAAATGAATAATGCCCAAGAAATGGGCAGAAGACATGAACAGACATTTCTCCAAAAAAGACATCCAAGTGGCCAACAGATGCATGAGAAAATGCTCAATATCTCTTGGCATCAGGGAAATACAAATCAAAACCACAAGGAGATACCACTTCATGCCAGTCAGAATGGCTAAAATTAACAACACCACAAACAGCAGATGTTGGAGAGGATGTGGAGAAAGGGGAACCCTCTTACAGTGTTGGTGGGAATGCAAGCTGGTGCAGCCACTCTGGAAAACAGTATGGAGGATCCTCAAAAAGTTGAAAATAGAACTGCCCTATGACCCAGCAATCTCACTGCTGGGTATTTACTCCAAAGCTACAAATGTAGTGATCCGAAGGGGCACGTGCACCCCAATGTTCATAGTGGCAATGCCCACAGTAGCCAAACTGTGGAAGAGGCCAACTGTCCAACAGTGGGTGAATGGATAAAGACGATGTGGTTCATGTCTACAATGGAATATTATTCATCCATCCAAAGAATGAAATCTTGCCATTTGCAATGATGTGGATGGAACTAGAGGCTCTTATGCTAAGGGAAGTACATCAATCAGAGGAGGACAAATGCCGTATGATTTCACTCATATGTGGAATTTAAGAAACAAATCAGATACACATAGGGAAGGGAAAGAAAAGAGAGAGAGGGAAGAAAATCATAAGAGACTCAATGACAGAAAACAAACTGAAGGTTGACGGAGGGAGGTGGGGAGGAAATGGGCTGGATGGGGGATGGGCATTAAGGACAGTAGTTGTGATGAGCCCTGGGTGTTGTATGTAAGTGATGAATCACTGAATTCTTCTCCCAAAACCAATATGCACTGTATGTTAACTCACTAGAATTTAAATAAAACCTCGAAATTTAAAAAAATAAAACAAGAACAATAATAACTTGATTAATGTGTTCAGCAAGTAAGAAGTAGACCTAGACTCCAATCCCAGGCAGACCCTGTGTTCTCACCTAGTATTGCTACACTATGTTTAACAGTAATGTAATAAGTTATATTTTACATTTATCAAAGGAAACAAAAGCTGTGTGGATAGACCAGTTAGGAAGCTCTCGACTCCAAAAGAGAGAAGAGTTGCTCAGATTTATATAAATGCATGGATGTGAGACAGGGAGGGAGTCCCCAAAGAAAGGCTGATGGAAGGCCTGGTTTCCAGAAATGTCTGACTAGGTTGTTTTGAACTTAATTTTCCTCTGTAAAAAATAAACAAAACAAAACAAAATAAAATAAAATAAAAACATGTGTTTGCAGAGCTTGGAGAGCTTCCAAGCAGGCAGAATCAATGACTCCAAGATGCAAAAGGGAAGAAAGCCAAGAGAGGGAAATTTATTATTTGGGCGTAGTTTTACATGGAGTGATTCTGCTGATTCTGAAAAAAAAAGCAGCACATGTGAGGCTGAAACGCTGAAGGAACATTTGGCAGTCTAATTAAGCAACATTTCAAATCAGGGGCATTGAGCAGAAGGAACTATCGTGGTTAAGGGACGCCATAAACATCCCAGGCTCCGGGTTGGGACCCGAGGGGATAAAGGTTGATTGGACGTAAGCCAGACATCAGCAGGGCAGAAACCCAGTTTCAAATCAAGGCGCCTGCTCCCCAGCCCATCTCCCGGCCAGAAGGAAAACCAAATCTTCCCTGGGGAGCTATTACCACAGTGGCAAACCTGCACATCATTTCTGGCACATATAATCACAAACAAGAATGTATCAGGAGGTCAAGATGAGGCCAGAAAATTCAGAGGAAAGAAATGTGACATAGGTAGACCTTACTGGATTTTGAGTAACTGTCATTTATGGTGTCGAACAAACAAACGGCAAGCAATGGGGAATACAAATGTCAGTAAAGAAAATTCTAGGGGCACCTGGGTGGCTCAGTGGGTTAAGCCTCTGCCTTTGGCTCAGGTCATGATCTCAGGGTCCTGGGATTGAGCCCTGCATTGGGCTCTCTCTGCTCAGCGGGGAGCCTGCTTTCCCTTCTCTGCCTGCCTCTCTGCCTACTTGTGATCTCTCTCTGTCAAATAAATAAATAAAATATTAAAAAAAGAAAATTCTAGAATTTTGAAACCTGAAATAACTCCTGAAATTATGAACTCAACCAACGAGGTCAACAGCACACCAGACTCCATGGAAGAGAAAACTTGTGAGCTGAGAGGTGGTCAGAAGACAGGGACTAAGTGGAGGCACAGAGAGAATGAAGAATGAATATTCAGGAAAGGACACGAGACAGTATGTTGAGCCAACCGTGCACCCCCAGGTCCCAGAGCGGGGAGGAGGCTGTCAGGTGAGACCCCAGTCTGGCTCCTTTGATGGGGAAGGTCCAAGCTGCATGTCACCAGCTTTGAGTACCAGCCCCAGATGGGAAGCGTGAGGATAATGCTTAGGTATTCATGCAGGGGTGTCTGAGAGGCAGGGCTGAGGCAGCTCAACTGAGAACGTGGGCTTCGTCTTCCCATGCACTTCGCTTCTATGAAAACCAGACTGCCCCGCTCCTCAACCCAGCAATCCCATTGCTGGGCATGCTTCCAGAAGAAATGAAAACAGGGTGTGGAAGAGATTTCTGCATCCCCCTGTTCACTGAAGCATTATCTACAACAGCCGAGACAGAGAGACAACCTAAGTGTCCATGAGTGGGTGACTAGATGAAGAAGATGTGGGAAATATATACAATGGGACAATATTCATCCATGCAGGGAAGGAAATCCTGCCACTTGCAACGATATGGATGGACCTTGAGGATGTTAATACTAAATGAGAGAAGTCAGAGGAAGTAAGTGTTCCCACCGCAAGAAGACAGGATGATTGTGGGACACATAGAGGTGTTGGCTGACACACAAGGGCAACCACGATATAACTGTATTGAGTCAACATGTTGCACACCTTAAACTTATACAGTGTTATATGTCAAATATAACATATATGTGTCAGTTAAAGCCAATGTATGAGTCTGATCCCACAGAGTAAGACATGCTGATAATAAAATATAATTTTCCCCTCAGAAAGACGTACAGGAATCTGCATCCTCAGTCTCTCTCTTGGTTTACTGTTCTCATTGCATATCCTTCTACCACCCCACCTTCCCGGCCTATTCTACTCCCGCCACACTGACATCTTTGCTGTGCCCAGAACACCTCAAGCATGCATCTGCCCCAGGACCTTTGCACTTGCCACTGTCTCTGCCTGGAATGTTCTTCCCTCAGAAATGCACACGGCTCACTCCTTTTCCTCTTGGAGTCTTACTCCAATGTTCCCTTCTCATTTATACCTTTTCAGACCATCCTATCTAAAATTGCTTTACCCCCACCCTGATTTCATGTTATCTGTTACCACTTTGTTCCATCTTCGGCATGTATTATTAACCTGTTATATATTTTACATATTACTATTATTTCTTGTCTGTCTCCTCTAAGATGTATCCTTATTTTAATTTCTAGTGTTTTTTTTTTTTTACTGCAGTGTTTTCTTTCTTCCTTCCTTTTATCCTTCCTTCCTTCCTTCCTTCCTTTTTCCCTGCACTGTTTCCTGCTGTCTCCCTGCATCTAGAAGAGTACCTGGTATATGGTAGACATTCTGAGCAATGATGAATATATAGACACATACAGGATAACAGGCAAGCTAGGGAAACATTCAGCGTGTATTGAATACGATTCCAGAGGCCACATTTCATTTGAATCCTGGCTCTGCCAGTTGCAAGCTCTGTTAACTTTGAGCAGGTTAATTAATCTCTTTATGCCTCTTCTGATTCCACAGAGGCTGCGCCATTTTGCATTCCCGCCAACACCACACAAGTGTTCCAACTCCTCCTCATCTCCGCCAACACTTGTTATTCTCTGTTTTTTAAAAAACATAGCCATCGTAATGAGTGTGAAGCAGTTTTTACCCCCTTTTTAAGTCTGTTTCAAAATATCAAAATGTTGGATGAGAGTCCTCCCCTCTGAGCTCATCCTGCCATCTTTGGATGGTCTCCAGGTGGCGTGATGACTTGGAGGTGGGTTTCTTTTCCAGGTTGCGCCTGTGACTGGATCCCCACAACACAGGGAGATAGGCACATGGGGACTGTGTGTCTCCCATGTTTCAAGGAGGTGCTAGAATCCAAGAAATGGACCAGGTACTTCATCACCATGAGATCCCCCTCCTGGGGCCCCGTGGAATTAACATGTATCTTGTCCTCCCTCTTGTGGCCACAGGGAAGAAATTCCCTTTGAAGTCAAAGGGAAATTTTTTTTCATCTGAGAAATTAATTTTTTTCATTCAATAAGTATTTGCTGATCCTCTACTGTGTGCCGGACAATATTCAAGATTCTTGAGATCCACCAGGCCAGCAGGCAAGGATCCCTGCCCTCGGGGAGCTTGTATTTTCGCAGAGGGAGGCACACCACGCCCCACGGACAGCAGTAAATTCATGGTCTGCCAGAAGGTGAGGAGTGATTTGGGAAATGAGAAAGTGGAGGGGAGGTCCAAGGGATCTAGAATGCCTGGGGGAGCAGGGGCAGGCTTTGATGTTACTAAGGAGGCCAGGGAAGGCATGGGGACATGGTATGGGGGCAACCGTTGGGGCGAGAAGTGAAGCTGGTCAGCCGGGAGAACACAGCTCCAAGTGAGCAGAGGGGGTGGCTGGATCGAAGCCTGCAGTGGACGCATGTGGAGCTCATTCAGAGATGGCCAGGGGAGCAGTGCGGCTGAAGTCGAGGGAGGAGTGGTGAGAGGAAAGCCCAAGGGTTAATTCAGAGAGGAAACAGTGGGTCACTGCAGTCCCCCTAAGGGAGGTGGGAATGACCCTGAAGGCACCAAATGGAGCACACTTGGATCAGCAATTCCTTCCTGCATCTCTATTAGGAAGCTGAGCCCTTCTCCCAGCAGGGAGGTGCCATTCTTCCAGCCTGGAAAGTCTTCAGCAATTTTCTCCCCTCTCTTGCTAGGAGCCAGGTCTCCTCCCTCCCTCCTGCTCTGGACCTGTATCTGGCTGACACCTGGATGCCTGCCTCAGAAGTCTCCCTGCATTCAAAGTTTCCAGGGGGGGGGGGGTGTGTTGAAAATAGACTTTGTGGGATGGTGACTCCAGAGTTGTGCAGTGCACAGACTACCCAGCTGTACAGGAAGCCTTGATGTCTTCCCTCCACAGTTACGCCAAGTTCTGTGCCCCCTATGTCATTTCTCTGGGTGAATCAGTGTCTTAATCTCTCTCCTCCCAATGGCCTGTAAGCTCTTTGAGGACATGCTAGAATCAGAATTCCATCTATGTTCCTGGTACCAGAAAAGGGACTGAAATATTGGAGGCCTCAATAGCACTCTATGTAACAAATAAAATGAGCAAATTGGGCAATTACGATTGGATTTCTGCAAAAGGCCAGATATTACGGCAGCGTTCTAGGAATTGTCCGTAATTATGCAAAGTCACCGAAGGAGACTTTGGAATGAGCGCTGGAATGAGCTAGGAAACCATGGCATAGTCTTAGGAACCAGCTGGGTAATTGCACAAGGAGCTGCCAGAGCCAGCTGGGTAATTGCAGTGGCGTCCCTGGAATCCACTGGATAATTAGCATAGAGTCATGGAATCAGCAGTGATAATAGTTGAGTCCCAGCTACAGACCTCAGGGAAAGTCTGGGGACGTCTTTGATTGTCACAGCTGAGGAGAGAGGCATCTCCTGGCTTCTAGCAGGGGGAGGGCAGAGATGCTGCTAATACAGGAAACATCTGAGATGCTCAGGGCGGCCCCCCAGAGCAGAACATCACCCAGTCCGGTCTTGGTTTGGGCTGCTGTCACAAGAAGACCACTAATGAGGTAATTTAAAACCCACATTTACTTCTCACATTTCTAAGGGCTGGGAAGCCTGAGATCAGGGAGCCATGGGGCTGGGCTCTAAGGAGAGGTCTTCACCTGGCTCTTCAGGTGGCTCTTCACCTGGCGCAGAGAGAACAGCCCCTCACCAGACACCTGATTGCTGGCTACTTCGTCTGGGACTTCCAGCCTGTGGAAGAGAGGAATACATGTCTGTGGGTCTTTTGTTCTAGCAGCTGCACAGGCTACAGCAGTGGCCCGTGAATGAAAATCCTGGGCCCTTGCTCCGGGTTGGTTGGTAAGAGCACCGGGAATGGTAAGTTACTACTCCTATTCCGACTGTACCCACTCCAAGTCCTGGTTTACAAGCAGCAGAAAACGACGGGCTAGTTTCAGCAGAGAAGAAATATATTGCTACAATGTTGGGGATATTTCATGGAATCTCAGGAAGAACTAGAGAATCAAGCCCCCTAGGATAGGCAGGAAACAAAGGGGCAAAACATCCAGGTCTTGGGGCACCTGGGTGGCTCAGTCATTAAGCGTCTGCCTTAGGCTCAGGTTGTGATCCCAGGATCCTGGGATTGAGCCCTGCATCGGGCTCCCTGATCAGCGGGAAGCCTGGCTCTCTCTCTCTCACTCCCCTTGCTTGTGATCCCTCTCTCGCTGTGTCTCTCTCTCTCAAATAATAAATAAAATATTAACCAAAAAAAAGCCATCTTGGTCGGAACTCCCCCCAGAGGAATATATCACCGTGTTGAGACTACATGATGGGTTGAGCCTGGAACCGAGCCCACTATCTACCTGTGAGGCTGTGATCTATAATAAGAGATATGTGTTTGGCCTTCACCCCATTCCTGACACAGAGCTCCTAAAACCCTCCGAATTTCCTACAGGAGGCAAACAATAAAAATGTCTTTTGTTATGTGAATAAGTGACTTTGGGAAAACACCTAATGATGGCTGGAGGTAGAATCAGTCACCAGGGGCCAAGGAGTTCGTTGAGCAGGTCTACGTAATGAAGACTCCATTAAAAAACCCAAAGGGTGGGGTTTGGAGACTTCCTTGGTTGGCCCAAAGCTGGAGGTGCAGGGAAAGAGAACGTAAGCCTCACGCCCTTTCCTGGTAACTGCCCTGGGAGCATCTCTCCCAGCTGGCTCTTCCCGAGTTGTATACTTGTATAATAAACCAGTGATAGGGTAAGCGAAACGTCATTCTGAGTTCTGTGAACTGCTCTTGCAAATTAATCAAATCCAAGGAGGGGGGTGTGGGACCCTCTGATCTATAGCAGATGGTCAGAAGCCTGGGTGACAATGAGGACTTGGATTGGCCTCTGGGGGGAGGGGCAGTCCTACGGGACACTGTCGTTCCTCCCCTGCAGGATCCGGACCCTGCCTCCAGGTAGACCGCATCGGTGTCAGAATTGAGTTGAACTGCAGGATGTCAGCTAGGGTCAGCAAGTCGCTTTGTGGTGTAGAAAAGATGACCATTGGAATGAGCTTCAGAAGCAAGATCTCAGGGGATGGGGACAGCAAGCACCAGGGCTTCCCCCGAGGGAGGCAGAACACACGTCCCACAAGGATTCAGACTGACAGACACTTCCTTCCATGGAGAAAATGGTCCCTGTGCAGACTTAGCCCATGGCGAATTCAGTTTCCCCTTCCTCCACTAAACCAGTTCTGATGCCATCTCTGCTCTGTCCTATGACTGAGGTTTCCTGCTGGTGCAGGACCCTGCTGCAGTCCCCAGCCCACAAAAGCAGCAAGTGCAAAGCAGGGAGAGCAAAAGAAAAGAAAAAGAGGAGACAGAGAGAACATCCTGGAAAGCTCCCCTTCCTGCGAGCACAGGTGAGGCATACCTGTCCAGCGTCGCTCGGAAGGGATTACAGGAGTCGTGGGTTATGCTGCCTTTTCTTGAGCTGGTGGCCTATCCCTGCCCCTCCATGCCTGTCATGCTTTAAAGAAAACAGTTTCATTACAGCACACCTACTAGAGCTCAGCACATTCGCAGTGTCTGCGCCCACAAACTTGTCCTGTTGAACTCCGGTCACAGACTCACTGCTGTGCCCAGAGTTACTCAGAACCCCCAACCATGTCTGTCACCTGAAGCTCCAAGTTGCTCTAGACTGCAGACCCTAAAGGAGGCAGTCCTGGCCACACCCCCTGCCAGTGTCCTCTCTCTCTTGCTCACTCCAGCCTCCCCACCCCCACATACAAACTGTTTTTCCCAGTTCCTCCAGCCCTGAGCTTTTCTCTGCCTCAGGGTCTTTGCACCTGCTGTTACTCTGGCTTGAAACTCCCCACAGCTTCTTGTATCACTTCCTCTAAAATCCTTCCTCATTAGCCCCATAAAATGGGGCTCTGGTTATACCTCCTTGGCTGCCCACCTCTTCTCCCATGGCTCTGTTTTATATGTACTACAATTTATACACACGTAGTCATGTACCCTGGGGACTGCATCACCACCAGAAAATAACAAAGCATCAGGGAAAAACAGCCTGTGTAATGAGAAGGGCACATCACCTCTCTGGTTTTCTCCCCCACCCCCAAATCCACAATTTCAGTCCACTGGTGAAAATAAATCAGACAAAACCAAACTAAAGGGGAAAAAAGAAAAAGAAAAAAAAACTAAGGGAGGCTGGACACAATGTCTCCTCCTCAAAGCTGTCAAGGTCGTGAGAAACAGGGAGAGAACAAGAGTGGTCAAGGACCAGGAGGCACCACACGTCCTGTGGGATCCTGGACTGGAGAAGAGACCTTCGTGGGAGCCGGGACTTTCAAAGCCTCCTGTGCCAGTGTGGGACCCTCAGTTTACCATGACCACGAGCCCTCCTTACATCAGACATTAACCTCAGGGAACACGGTGTGAGGGGTGCCTTGGGAACTCCAACCTGCCTTTGCCACTCTTCTCTACATCTAAACATTGCTTCACAATAGAAGGTGGAAAACACAAAGCAAACACACCCAGTGGTTCCAGTCCTGGGCACATATGCAGAGGAACGGAAGGCGAAGTCTCAAGCAGAAGTCTTGCCTCCTGTTCATGCACACAGTAGCCCAGAGGCAGCAGGAGCAGCCGGAGTGGGGGGTGGGTGGGTGGTGGTTCCAGCAGGTGCGTGGGGAAGCCAGACGTGATGGATCCACACGACTGAGTATTATTCAGTCTCGAGGAAGGAAATCGTGACATGGGCTGTGACAGAGGGACTTGAGGACATTAGGTGGCATGAAATGAGCCAGTCACAAAGGACAGTGTAGGATCCCACTTACCTGAGGCAGCAGGAGTCACATTCACAGAGACAGAAGGTAGGATGGTGGGTGCCAGGGGCTGGGGGCGCGGGAATGGGGAGTCACTTTACGGGGAAAGAATTTCACTGTCGCCAGATGAAAAAGTTCTGGAAATTGGTTGTGTAACATTATGAATGTACTTAATGCCACTGACCTGCCCTCTTAAAAAAATGGTCAAGATGGTAAAGTTTAGGTCATGTGGATTTTACCACCATTAAAATGTTTTTTAATTAAAAAATGTAAAACTGCAAAAAGCAAAACAAAACAAGACCACCTAACCTATACGGAAAGTTCCGGAGAGCTGGGTGGTTGTTTTTCTGGCAGGATGCAAAACCCTTCCCAGAGGAGAGTGTTGGAAAGGGTGAGGCAGGAGGCAGGAGGACAAGGCAGGAGGACAATGGGAAGTCTGGCCATGAGTGTTACCTGGATTGTGGTGACGGTGTCAAGGTGACTGCACGTGTCCACAGTCAGCAAACTGTGTGTGAGACATTTGTGCAGTATCAGTTACACGTCAGTTAAACTGGTTTTAAGAAAGAAGGAGGGGCGCCTGGGTGGCTCAGTAGGTTAAGCCTCTGCCTTCAGTTCAGGTCATGATCTCAGGGTCCTGGGATCGAGCCCTGCATTGGGCCCCCTGCTTCCTCCCCACAACCCCTCCACCCTGCTCATGCTATCTCAAATAAATAAATAAAATCCTAAAAAGGGGGGGGGGACTTTCCTGCTGTCTGTGCTCTTGGGTTGAGGTCTTAATGATGTCCTCAGACTTCCCCAAGAGCCTGTCCCCAGCGCCAACAGTGGCACGTTGGCCCCATCCCCCATTTTGAGATGAGGGCGGTATTCCTTGATGGGTAGTTTGCAGAGTAGGACATGCATTCTTGTAGGGTGTGATGGACTGAAATGTTGCCCCCCCCCACCGACTCCCTGTAGAAGCCCTCCCCCAGATGTGGCCCCTTTAGGAAGGGAGGCCTTCTGGGATTGGTTAGCCAAGACGAGGGGGTGGGGTGCCCGGGATAGGATTAGTGCCCTTACAAGGAGAGGAAGGGATGCTGGAGGACGCTGACCCAGTCTCTGTCTCTGTCCCGGAAGGATGCGGTGAGAAGTCCATTCCCTGGAGCTGGGAAGAGAGCCCCTCCTCTGGGAACTGGTGACTGTGACAAGCCATCTTCCTAGTGCCAGCCACCTGCTCCTGATCTGTGGGCTTTTCTGTATCTGAATAACAGAATGTAGACTGTAAGGCATTGTGGTGCCTGCAGGGGACTGAGCTGGAGCCCAGTGTCCCCAAAACCATGGGGTTCAGGTGAGCAGCTGGCTGGACCGTCCTTGTAGGCACCCTGAGCACACAGCAGAAGCCTCGTCCACCATGGCGGGGAGCTACGGCGAGAAGGGCCCCCCAGAGGGGACCCCTCCTGGCTTGTGTCCTTTGGGTGGGAATGGGAGAGTCAGGCAGGACCACAGGGAGGAGCAGGTAAGCCACTTCTCAGGTTTGGCACAAGGGCCAGCTGTCCACATTGTCATGCAGGCTGGGCCTCCCAGGGCCAGCCTGGACCCTGCTGCAGGGGGTGGGCGGGCAGGAGCTCTGGGCCAAGCCTGGCGCTCACACCCATCACCTCTGCCGGTATTCCAAAGCCCAGATCAGTCTGGGCCTGGGAGGGATAGGAAGAGAGGAGAGTGGGGACTTGGCTGGCAGGGAATCCGGAGCTCTGGTCTTGTGCGGATGTGCAGCTCTCTGCTCTGCCAGGACGTCTCACGGAATAGCCCCCACTCTCTGACAACATCCAAACCTGGAGCAAAGCCCTCTGTCCCTTTGATGCTGCTGCTCCGGTGACTCCCCTGCATGGGAATCCCAGGAGAGCTCGTTTCCAGCACTCCCCCCCCCCCATGTTAGTCTGCTGGGGCTGCTGTGACGGAGATCCACAGACCAGGGGCTTGGACCACAGACGCGTGTTTTCTCCCGGTGCTAGAGGCTGGAAAGCCAAGATCAAGGCATTGCTCCAGCAGGTGTCTCCTTCCCTTGAAGACGGCTGTAGTCATTCTGCAGTTTGTCACTAGGACTATGTATGTGGGCTCTACCCAAGGTCCCTGCTGTCTCCAGAGTGATGAGAGCCAGGAAGGTGTGCGGTTCCTGTAAAGAGGGGACCTCTGTGGACCCTGAGGAACAAACAGGGTTTTGGAGGGGAGGGGATGGGGGATGGGTGAGTCTGGTGGGTACTAAGGAGGGCACGGATTGCATGGAGCACTGGGTGTGGTGCATAAACAGTGAATCTTGGAACATTGAAAAAATTAAAAAAATTTTAAAAGAAAGAGGTGACCTCTGGGCGGCTCCGCAGGGCAGAGGGGAGGGAGCTGGAGATGAGTTCCATCCCCAACAGACCCCCATACACCTCTCCCATCTGGCTGTCCCTCAGGCACATCCTTTAATCATACACTGCTGTAATGTTCCTCTGAGTTGTGTGAGGCACTCCAGCAAATCAGTAGAACCACGGGGGTGGGGGGCGGTGAGGGGGTCAGGAACCCGAGTCTATATCCGGTGGGTAGATTAGAATCTGAGCTGGTCGGCGGGAGGTTGGTAGGGGGGGGGTCTGTGGGACCGATGGTCTGATGCTGTCTCCACGTAGATTAGTGTCAGAATTGGCTTGGCTTGGAAGATACCCAGCTGGTTGGTGGTGTGTGGGGGGGAAATACATCAGAATTGCCGTCAGGATCTGAGCCACCGCCTCCCTGTGTCCTCACACGGTCTTCCCTCTGTGCCTGCCTGTATCTTAGTCTCTTCTTAGAAGGGCATCATCACATTGGATGAGGACCCACCATATGACCCCCGTTAATAGAATTACCTCTTTAAGAGCCGGTCTCCAAACACAGTCACTTCTGAGGCACTGGGGGGTTAGGACTGCAGCACAAGGATGTAGGGGGGACCCAGAGCAGCCTGGTGCTTGGTGTGGGTTCCCTCTCACCGCAGTGAGGAATAAACCCAGCGTGGGCGACTCCAGGTGCCTTCCTGGGGGTCAGTGGGCACCAGCAGTAATTTGGCTAATTTGAATAATGTGAATAATTTCCCCTGTGGAAGGGAAGCAGAAATTCTTAGTGGGTAGAAGGAGAGGGGAGGTGGCTTCCCTAGGACTCAAAGAGGAGATTGGACAAAGTGATGCCGCGCCCCCCTCCCCACACTCAGACCTCCCCCAGGAGACAGAGAATGACTTTGGATGCCAGATGGTTTTGGTATTGAGTTCGGCTGGACTATTGACCCCCTGAAATTGGGACAGTTGGAAAACCCCAAAATGGCAAAAAAATCTGGAAGATCGGCTCCAGATATAGCCCTGGGGGAGGAAGAGGGGACTCAGACAGATGGTGTGTGAAGGCTGGGTGAGAGAGAATAAAGCTGTTTCCTGTTCACACCAGTGAGCCGACTTTTTTTTTTTTTTACTATCCTATCTTTTTTTTTTTTTTTTAATTTGGATTTTTTTAAGTGAAATTTTTATTTTAGATTAGTTTTAAGTTTATAGAAAATCACAAGGCCGGTACAGAGAGTTCCCATTAACCCTTCACCTGGTTTCTCCTGTTGTTAATGTCTTGAATGGCTGTGGTATGTTTGTCACAGCTGATGAACCAATGTCAAGACATTATGATTAACGAACATCCACATTTATTAGGATCTCCTTTGTTTTGTTTTTACCAAGTGTCCTTCTGAGCCCATATCCCATTATATTTGTCACCATGTCACTATATGCTCCTCTGGGCTCTAATAGTTTCTCAGATTTTTCTAGTTCTTGATGAACTTGACCATTTTGAGGAGCACAGCTGGGTATTTTTAGAATGTGCCTCAACTGGGGATTGACAGATGTTTTCCCCATAATTAGACGAGGGTCGCAGGGAAGAAAACCACACAGGTAAGCACCACTTTCAACACACCATATGCAGGGCATAATGAACACGACTGAGCATGCCTAAAGCTGGTCTTTATCCCTGGGAGGCAGTGTTGGTGAGGCTTCTTGACTACGTAGTCCCTGCCCCCAATTTTCATGCTGTTCCCTTTAGAAGGAAACCACCACACTCAGCCCAACCTCAATGCGCTCCATCGCCTTAAGGGTAGATTAGCAACACAAATCATTCGGAATTCTTCTCTGTGGCAGATTTATCTATTCTCTCTCATTTGTCACATTGATTGCTTTCTCTGATCATTTATTTATGTCATTTGGGGTTTATAGATATTTATTTCACATTTGGGTTATAATCCGATGCTAGTTTATCTACTCTGGTGCTCTACTTATAGTCCTGCTCTTTTCTTCTCAATATTTTGTTATGAAAAATTTCAAACATAAAGAATTTGAAAAAGCATTCCAGTGGGGAAAACCCCAAAGAATCCAATTATAAGGTGGGCAAAGATGCTGAGTAGACATTTTTCTAGAGAAGACATTCAGACGGCCAATGGGTTCGTGAAAAGGCGCACGACCTCATTCATCACGAGGGAAATGCAAATCAAAACCGCTGTGAGATATCACTGCACACCCTTCAGAACGGGTAGTATCAAAAATCCCCAAGAGACAGCAAATGTTGTTTGTGGAGTTGAGGAGAACAGGGAACCCTCCTGCACTGCTCACGGGAATGCTAACTGGTGTAGCCACTGTGGAGAACAGTACAGAGACTCCTCAAAACATTAAACAGAAGTGCCTGTAATCCAGCAAACCCACCTTGGGTACTTGTCGGAGGAAAACAAACCCACCAGCTCAGAGAAATCCTGCCACTTGTGACAACATGGGTGGACGTTGAGGGCGTGATGCTAGATAAGTCAGATAAAGGTAAATATTGTATGTTCTTACTCATACATAGAATACAAACAAACAAACACATAGACACAGAGAACAGACTGGTGGTTGCCCAGCGGGGAGATGGGAGGGAAGGGGTGAAATTTGCTCTTATGAGATGTATAAGTGCTGGGAATCTAATGGACAGCGTGTGACTATAATGAACTACCGTGATGTAGAGTTGAGAGCTGTTAAGAGAGATTTTGGAAGTTCTCGCCAAACACACATCTACAAAATGTAACTGTGTGAGGCCATGGATATGTTAACTAATGCTACTGTAATCATCATTTTGTAATATACACGTATACCAAATCATTACATTGCATACTTTAAACGAATAGTGTTCTCTATCAATCGTATCTCAGTACAGCTGGACAAAACAAGGACTGCCACAGTGAGTATCCAGATACCTGCCGCCTAGATTCTACCATTAATATTTTGCTTTGCTACATATCTGTCCCTCCCTCTATCCATCTTATTTTCTTTTTTGATCCATTTCAAAGGAAACTTAAGACCCAGTATACCCCCCCTTCCACAATATTTAAGTATGCATAGGGTTAGCTAGAGCTCTTATTTTCTTTGGAGGTAAAATTTGCAGTAAATGTACAAATCTTAGATATAGTACAAATGCAGATCTCCGTGAAACCCAAATCCTTATTAAAATACAGAACGATGCTCCCAGTCCATCCCTTCCCAGTCTGTCCTGTCCCCACCTACCCAGAGGTAACCCTTGCTCTGATTACTGTTGGTACCATAGGTTCATTTTGTCTGTTCTAGAACACTGTCCTAATGGACTCATGCAGTATATACCCAACCACCTGGTTAAACTGGTGAGTATCCCTGAGTTTGAGTCCTGGGGAGTACATGCTGAACTCTTAAGCCAGGACCTGCTCTGGTCTTCCACCAGGAGAGATAGGTCAGGAGGCCTTCCTGGAGGAGTGGCATTCCTGCCTCTCTCTGGCTTCCTTTCTGCCTCTCTGGGCTGCTCCTCCGCAGCCTCTTCGTGGGCCCCTTCCTCTGCTTGCTGGTGCTGCTGAGCAGCTGGCTAGACCAGAGCTTATAAATCAGCCAGATCCAACCCACAGACAGGTTTTATTTGGCCCACACAGTATTTTTTTTTTTTTTGTATTTGAATTAGTTTTAACATTTAAGAGCTGAGGGATTTTGCTTTTAAAAATATCCAGATTTCTGTCTTCTGGAAATTTGAAACACCTGGCAATGCTGTGTCCCTCTTCCCATATGGCCATCATTGGCTGAAACTAGAGAGGAACCACCCCATTCTCTGAGCCCTCCTCCACTGGGGGGGTTCTCAGGCACACCAGCCCTGAATTAACAGCTACACAACTTGAGATGGTGTTGCAGTGGTATTCAGCCAAAAACCCTAGAAATGCTCAGGGCCCACCCTGGGAAAACCATTTATCTTTCCCAGGAGGAACAGACTCAGAGCAAGGGCAAGAAAAGGTCAAAGAGAACAAATTTCTATCAGACAGCATCTCAGCTCTTCCATTGACTGGGATGGATACCTTGGGCTTAATCAGCAAAGGCCAGAAGCAATGCCCTACAGAATACAGACTTTGTGTGTGTGAGAGAGACAGAGATAGATAAAAGAGAAGGAGCCAGAGGGAGAAAGGGGAATTCAGTCAACAAACCTTTTCCTGAAGGGGAGTGAAAGGGAGTGGTGTGTGCCTGTGTGTGTTTGTGCCTGTCTGTCTGTCTGTTCATGCGTGCACACATGCTGTGAGGAGGAGTGCGGGAGTCAAACACTGAGCCTCCATCCCCACCCCACGAAGCCAGTACAATCTACTTCTGCTTAGTAAGAGTTACTCCTCATCTAACACCAACCCAGATTGTTCTCTAAAATTCAAGGTTAGTGTTTCTCAGATTGCAGGTCAAGACCCACTAGCCAGTCATGAAAAATTCAGGTTGTGACCAGATTTTTATTTCTGAAATAGAGTAAGCATAGAAGAGGTCTGAGAAAATTGTGCTTAGTGGAGGTCAGTTTTGTTCATGAAACTTTTCACTTCGTATTTGTGTGTACACGTGTGTGCATACCAGGTCATGTAAAATGTGTTTCTCAGGGTAGTTGAAGTCCCACAGGTTGGAAACCCACCACTTTCAAATATCCATATCAGGAAGGGTGGACATAAAGCCAGAGGTGGAAGACTTGAAAGCAGGACTAAGAGGGTTTGTTTGACCTGAACCCAAGGGCAATAGGGAGCCACTGAGTGTTCTTGAGTCACTAATGGCCACCTCACCCCACCTGCAGATACATGAGCCCAACTACACACATTATGGAATTTGGAATTCTTCTTCCCCTTAGCAAGTCCCACTGGTTCTGCAAACATTGGCTGCAGACACAATGTAGAAGATTATCCAACAAGGGCTTTTAGGACAGGCTAATCTCACCTTTCCCCCCATCATTTTACAGATAGGGAAGAAGACACTCCAAGATAGAAATTCACTTGCCTGGAGTCACTTAGCACAGCTCATGGATTCTCATCTCGGGAGCTTTGTCATCTCTAGGCCCCATGCAGCCCATCTAATTGGGGACAGTGCAGTACATGACTCCAGCCACTGGAGTTGGAATTGGAGGTGGGCTGGAGAAGACCAGGATAGAGAGGATGAGAGAGAGAGTGTGTATGGGTATGTGTGTGGTGAGGGAAGTTATCCTCAATCTTCCCTGTCTCCATCACCACCATCACTACCATCATCATCACTGTCACCACTATCACTATCATCATCATCTCCCTCATCATCACCATCACCATCACCATCACCACCATCTCCATCACCATCACCTCCTCCACCACCATCTCCATCACCATCATCTCCATTACCATCACCATCACCACCATCATCATGACTATCACCACCATCATCACCACCACCATCTTCCTCATCTCCATTACCACCATCGCCACCATCATCATTACTACCACCTCCATCATCACCACCACCATCTTCCTCATCTCCATTACCACCATCACCACCATCATCATGACTATCACCACCATCATCACCACCGCTGTCTTCCTCATCTCCATTACCACCATCACCACCATCATCATGACTATCACCACCATCATCACCACCACCATCTTCCTCACCATCAGCATCACCACCATTTCCATCACCATCACCATCACTACCATCTCCATCACCATCACCACCATCATCATGACTATCACGACCATCATCACCACCACCATCTTTTTCATCATCACCATCACCACCATCTCCATCACAATCACCATCAGCTCCATTACCATCATCACCACCATCATCTTGTGACTATCACCATCATCATCACCATTACTATCATTATTTTTCTCCTAGCAATGGGATGGGCAACTGCTATCCCCAGCCCTTTCTTACCAGTCTGGGGCACAATATTGGGATGAGAAAGGTGGAGTATTAACCTTCTAGGAGAGGCCAGGTGTGGGGATCCCAGGTGGCAAAGTCTAGCCTAGTTCCACAAAGGTGGGAAGGATCCCTGGGTCAGATTCCCAGGAACCTTAGTTTTAGCTTCAACAGTGACTGCCCAGGGGGTGATGTCAAATAGCTGGGTCCCCTCCAAGGGTCTCTACTTTTCCATGAATCAGTGTGGTTCAGTGGGCTCCTGTGAGACTCACTATAGACAGCAGCTGGGAAAAATACTCTGTGAACTGTAAAGTGAATGGCAAGAAGCAGGGAGATCCTTATGTACATTGAAGTAATCCTTAAAGAGTCTGGAGAGGTTCTTAAGCCCATGGCAGGCATTCTTATAAAGATATGAGGGGTCCCTATTCCTAGATAGATGAGCGGGGTTCTTCTTGGGGTGGAAGGGGTCCTTATGCAGGTGTGAGGGGTCCTTAACGCCGGTATGCAGGCTTACAACCTGGAGTGGTCTGCACACATAGGAAGGTTTGTGTATAGAAGCTGTCTTCTTATGCAGATTTTAAAAGGTGGGGGTTTTACCCAAATGACAGCCTTTATAGATGAAAGGATGCTTACACACAGAAGTGAGGTTTTTTTTTTTTTAAATTGATGTAACTGACCGTTATTTGTAAAGTGCTATGCAAAGATTTAGTGACCTCTGCACAGACGTAAAGGTTCTTCCTAGAGATAAGGGAACCTTATGCTGCTCTGGGATGATTGCATGGTATGAGCGGCCCCATTTGGACAGTGATGTCGCTGGACAGCGTGGTACCTGCGCCGGCCGCAGGTGGGAGCCGTCACCGAGGGGCGGAGCGCTGGGGGCCCGCTGGCAGTCCCCCCGGCAGCCACCAGAGGCAGCACCGTCCCCGTCTGGCCCGCGCCTCCCCCCTCCTCCCCCAATCTCCGCCCCCCACCCTCTTCCTCCCCCTGCTCCTCTCCCCTGAGCCCCGCCAGACCCCGCTCCGCCCGCGCCCCGCTCCACTGCCGAGGCTCCCGCAGCCCCGGCGTCGGCCCCGCTGAGCCCTCCCCGGGGGCTATGGGGGCGCCCCCGGGCTACCGACCCTCCGCTTGGGTGCATCTGCTTCACCAGCTGCCCCGTGCCGACTTCCAGCTCCGCCCGGTACCCAGCGGTTTCGCGCCCCAAGAGCAAGAATACCAGCAGGTGGGAGCGGGTGCGGGGTCGTGGGGGCGGGAGCAGAGGGGGGAGCCAGAGCTTATGGGTCCCGAGGGAGAAAGGTGACAGATTCCTGTGTTCTCCGGGGGTGGGGGCCGAGCCCGGACTTTGGGGTACCTGAAAGGAAGAGGAGCATGGGGTTCCCATACCTGGAGGTTCCCCTGGGACAGGCGCTGGGAGACCAGAGCCCTGACTCCTTAAATAAGGAAGGGCCAGGGGTCTGGACCTCTTAGTCACAGAGGAGGGATGGGACCGGGGAGCCTTGGAGTCCAGGGTCTCTGAGAGCTGCCTGGGAGGCTAGCCTCTAGGGTCGTCAGGGTGATAGGTCCAATCTCCGTGTCCTGAAAGATGCCCCCTCCCCTCATAGGATCCGGGGTGTCCAGTTAAGGTGGGACTCAGCAGAGACAGGAACTGATAATGGTGGAGAGGAAGAGGCTGGGGTGCCCCAGTTCAGGATAGGGTTGAGACCTGAAATGGGGAAGGGGCCAGAGGATGTAGGGCTGGGAAGACAAGGCAGAGGTGCTGGAAGAGGAAGCTGCAGCCAGTCCCCAGCCCCAGGACAGAAGGGGGGTGGCCAGGGTGCTCGGGTGGGGGGCTGTGGAAACGAGGTTCCATCTGGGGACCAGAGGATGACAGAAATGGGTCCAGAGGGTGGGGCCGGGGTGGGAACCTTGCAGAAGCAGGGGTCCCTGGGGAAGGGGGGCCCAGCCTGGGTCAGCTCCAACAGGGGTGAAAGAACTGTCCCCTGACCCAGTTTAATTCAAGTCCTTGACTTTGAGATTAATGAGGAGCAAGGCTTAGCTGAGCTGGGGAAGGGTGGGGGAGTGTGTGCATGCGAGGGCGGGGGGTGCCTGGGAGCCCTGGTGGAGCCCTTGGATGGGTCCTGGGCCCTGCCTATAGGGTCCAGGCCCCTTGGAGCTGGTCTAGGAAGCTCCTGGGATAAAGGGCTGGGGAATGGAGAGCTTAGGACGCGTGGGGGGTCCCAGAAAAGCAGAGAGGGGGATGTGTGCTGTATTCTGAGCTATTTGGGTCATGGCTGTACCAGTCGGCAGCAGCTCCTCCCTGCTTTCTCCACGCTGCCCTCTTCCCACCAAACAGGGACGGCCATCCCCTTGGCTCAGGGCCTGTGGTGTACACAGTCACGACCTCTAGGGCTGGTCACCCACGCCCGCTCACAGCGGAGACCTGCCCACACAGCCACAGCAGGTTGCTGGCCCCAGGCTCTGCCCCAGGCGCTCAGAGAGGCTCACTCCGCCCCCCCAACCAAAAGGCAGGGTGACAGCACTGGGACAGGCACGGAGTCACATGACCCAGAAGGGGACACTGCCCCCCAGGAAGATCACCGCTGTGGTCACAGCTGGGAAAAGTCAGGCACTGGGTGACACAGGGCTAGAAGACAAACTCACACAATCACTTGTAGACACATACACAGCCACATATCCATACACATGTTTATACACACACACACACACACACAATTCCTGCCCTTACACACACCCCCCACACCCCATGTTTACTTGTATACACGGTGACACACGTTTACACATGCACACACACTCCTGTCCTCACTCACACACACCCCGCATAGTCACATACACATGCCTTACACTTGTGTACAAACTGACACACGTACACATGCACACACATCCCTGTCCTCACACACACACCACACACTCACACATCGTTACATATACATACCCTATTCTCGCTTGTATACACACAGTCACTTATCCATACACGTGTTTACACATACACACAATTCCTGCCCACACTCACACGCATGTCCCACATTTACTTGTATACACACTGACACATGTTTACATATGCACACACACTCCTTTCTCACACACTCACACTCCCACATAGTCACATATACATAACCCACATTCACTTATAGACACAAACACAGCCACATATCCATACACGTTTACACATTCACACACACAATTCCTGCCCTCACTCACACACTCACACACCCCACATTTACTTGTATACACACTGACACACATTTACACATTCACACACAATTCTTGCCCTCACTCACACACTTACACACACCCCACATAGTCATATACACACACCCCACACTCACTTGTGTACACACAGACACATGTTTAAACATGCACACACATTCCTGTCCCCCCGCACACATAGTCACATATACATACCCTACACTCACTTGTATACACACACAGTCACACACACACACACTGAAATGCTTGCACATTCACACTCACACAATTCCTGCTCTCATTTACACCCCCCACACATACATACAACCCACATTCACTGTGTACACATGAACATTCACACACACAGACAGGTTTACACATTCACACACATTCCTGTCCTCACACACTCACACACACTCCACACTCACAGTCACCTATAGTAAACACACACACAATTCCTGTTCTCATTCACTCACACATTCACACACCCCAAGCTCACTTGTTTACACTCACACATTTACACATTCTCATCTTCACTCACACACACACTCACACACATATACACACTCCAACACACTCACATATCACATTCACTTGTATACACACACACATTCTTATACACAAATTTGCATATACACATACATTCACTCATATATAACACACACATGTTCACACACACACACACCACCGAGGACCACTCAGACTCAAAGAATCATGCTCAGAAACACACAAATGCCAACAGATAACTCTCACACCTGTCAACATAGGTGTTTCCACAGGGACACTCATTCGCTCTCTCTCCCTCACACACACACAGGTGTAGTATCTCATGGCAGATAAATACAAAGATAAAACATCGTTTCATAGCCATAGGAAAAAATATACCACACAGTTGTGTCATTCGCACACACACACCACACTTGTGTCCTTCACATGTGCACACACACACACACTCCAGCCACACTGCAAGGACAAAGGCAGAGACACACTGTGGTTTACAGGAAACAGCATTAGTGAGTCTGGAGGGGTAACTGTGTTCTGGATGTTGTCCCTGCCTGCTGTTTGGCTTAAGGCAAACCCAGTCCCATTCTGGGCACCTGTGAAGGGGACAGGACCTCATAGCTGCTCCTGTAAAGTCTTGCCTTATGGAGAGCCCTGCTGTCCTGCAAGGCTTTTCCAACGACACATACCTGTCCCCCACCCCGCACACCCACCTCTGCCCTCCCAGCTTTTGGTGTCTCTGTGTCTCCTTTCCCTGCATGTCTGCTTTTCCACTCCTCTGTTTCTCTCCCCGACCCCCACTCTGTGTCTCCCTGTCTCCAAGTCTCCATCCCTGAGTCTTGCACACACACACTGTCATGGAGGCTGTCACGCCCCCCTCCCCGTGAGTTCCTGGGTGACAGACTCACACTGCGGTGTGTGTGCGGAGCTCAGCACAGGGGAGTGAGCGAGCAGTGAGTGGGGAGGACTGGCAAGGAGGAGGGAAGAGGAAGCCTGCCGCCCCTGACTTCACACCCATCTCCAGGAACAGGCACCCCGTCCACCCCCTGATCCCACCTATTTCTGGACGCAGGTCTCAGAAGGTTTCTGGGAGCTGCTCTGTTCCAGCTGCCTGGCTGGAACACAGGGGATGCCTGGGATGATGAGGACACAGTCTCAGAGAGGGGAAGGTTCCTGCTGAAGGTCACACCCAGAGCAGAGCTGGACTCCAAGCTTTGGGCCTCTCAGTAGGAAGCTCCCTCCAGTGACCCAGCCCCAAACTGCCGAGCCCCAGCAGCCAGCCTGGGAGGGACTGGGGACCTCATCTTTCCCCACAGACCTGGAAACCAGAGGCTGGGCTTGGCCCCCCTTTCTAGCCAGAGCTGCCTTCCACCTCCGCTGAAGTCCCTGAAGTCCCCGATTCAGGACCTCCCGCCATGCAGGGAGGGAGCAGGGAGCCCCTCTGAGGCCTCACGTCTCCCCCTTCCCCAGGCCCTGTTGCTGGTGGCAGCCTTGGCAGGCCTGGGCTTGGGCCTGAGCCTCATTTTCATTGCTGTCTACCTCATCCGCTTCTGCTGCTGCCGGCCCCCAGAGCCCCCCGGGGCCAAAAGCCCCCCACCTGGGGGAGGCTGTGTCACCTGGAGCTGCATCGCTGCCCTTCTCGTCGGCTGGTAATGGGGCCCCAGGGTGGGTGGGGAGTGGCGACGGGGCTCCCCCCAATCCTGGCTGGTCTTCCTGCGAGTGCCCTAGAATCCCACCTTAGCCTTGCCGCGGGAAGAGCTGCTCCCATTTCGTGGATGGACAGACTGAGTTTCAAGAAGAGGGGGGACTTCCCAAGGGCAATCAGGCAGGAGGGGGTAGGGGTTAAGAGCTAGGATTTAGTGGCTTTGTCACTGAAGTGATGCGCAGCTAGGGGAATGGTGGAGTCAGTTGCTCCAGGACTCAGTTTCCATGTCTCTGAAATGGACATTATAGTAATACCCACCTCCTCTTCTTAGTTACGGTGGGATTAAATGAGAGAAGGTACAGAGCCTGGACCACAGTCCTACTAGGGGAGCAGTAACTCTTGATATCATTCATTAACTCACTCGCTCATTCATTCATTCCACAACTATTTCTTGCGGATCTACTCTGTACGGGAAGATACTGAACTGGCCAGGCGAGGTTCTTGCCCTCCTGGAGCTGATGTTCCAGTCAAGGAACAAAGTAGTGTTTGCGGTCCAAGAGCAGAGCTGGGAGTCCAGACCTGAGCTGGTCTAACTCCTTCGCACTAACCCTGGGCAAGTCTTGGGGAGAGGGACAAAGCAATTTTTCAAGGTCCCTTCGCCCAAGTGGCCAGTGGAGATTCAGACCCGCAAGCCCCTCTCAGAGCCTGTGCAGCGGGTGGGCACTGGGGGTTAGAGAGGAGGGAGCACTTGAGGACACGCCAGCCAGCTCACCATTTACCAAGAGCCGGCTCCAAGCCCAGCCCTCCCTGTCAGGCCACCCCCAGCAGCGCAGGAGTTCTATTGCACAGATCAGGACGCTGGGATCCCAGAGAGACCCGCCCCGGATCTGGGGGAGTGCCGGGCTGGGCCCTACCCCCACTGCCTCCCTGCGGGGAGCAGCACAGTGTGTTTGGGGGTGTCTGTGGTGGTGGGGGAGAGCAGGGCGTCCTAGATCCCAAATGCTTCCTCTTCGGGGCTCTCCTGACTGGGGCTGGGGGTGGGCGAGGGTGGTGGACAAAGGCCCTGTGGGGGAGAGACACGGCCGGCCCCCAGCGGCCTGGGAACAAGAGCAGCTTTGTCCCGCCGGGAACAACGGGCGGGGGCGCCAGGGCGGGCGTGGGAGCCCAGGGTTAAGTGTGTGTGTGGGGGGGGCGGTGGCCGGCGCTGGGAACTGTGAGGGCGTGCGGCTCCCTCCGCCGGGTCGGGCCTGGCCCCTCCGCGGAGGGACACTCTTGCGGGTCGGGGGGATGGGCCCACATTCAGACCCCACAATGGAGCTCTGTGTGCCGGCCGCGGAGGGGCGGGGGCGCAGGCTTCTGGCCCATCGGCCCACATTCCCTTGCTTCGCTCTCAGCTGACCAGACGCTTGGGTCGTGGGGGCGGGGGAAGGCGGGGAGCTCCAGATCCAGGGGAGCTCCAGACCCAGGGGCCCCCCGGAGATGATGACTGGGGACCAGCGGTCCTAGGAAGCCCCAGGAGGCGGGAGGGGACAGCGGCATCCTCAAGGGACCGGTGCTGAAGACTTGGGATGCTTGAGGAAGGGATGGAGGGTTGGGTATGGGCCGACAATCCTGGGGGGAGGGCTTCTCCTGGGGCTGGGCGTGACGGGGTTCCGCTCCAGTAAGGTGCGGGTTAAATCCGGCCCCCCCCCGCCCCGCCCCTCCACCCACCATTAGCATCACAATGACGTCCCTAGGGCGGGGGAGGGGGGGCTTCCCGTTACCTTGGCAACCGGTGGGGGCCAGGCTGGAGATGTTCCTTTCCCACGACGGGCTGGACCAAGGGGGTGGGGGTGGGGGAGAGGATTGGGTGTGAGGAGGTTGGGGGGACGTGGCCCCAGGGTCCCAGGACGGGTTGTGATTTCCCGTCCCTCCCCCTCTCAGCGCCGGCATTGGCATCGGTTTCTATGGCAACAGCGAGACCAGTGATGGGGTGTCCCAGCTCAGCTCGGCACTGCTGCATGCCAACCATACGCTCAGCGCCATAGACCACCTGGTGAGGGGCCAGGCACCGGCCAGACCCCAGACCCACACCCAGACTCGTTCCACCTCCCAGAGAAATGGGACCCAAACTCAGAGTCCAGACCCCACACCTGAGACTTACGACCCCAGACTCTGACCTCAGACTATACGCCCCACCTCCAACCCTGCCCGCAGCTAGGACCTTACACTTGGCACCCTCAGACCCTCCACCTGGATCTGGAACATGCGGCTCAATTCTAGACCCCTATTCACACTCAGTCTCAGCCCTGGATCCCTGCCCTCAGGTCAGATCCAGGTCCCCAGACCCGATCTGTTCCCTAAACGTAAGCTCAGGGACCTCAGTGCTGAGAGCCAGGACTCTGACAAGGGGCCTTGCTCCCATCCCCAGGCCCAGGGTTCCTGATCCAGAGCTGAGACCCAGGCTGCCCTCAGACTTCAAATTTCGTGTCCAGGGCAGATCCTGGACCATGGAATCCAGACTTAGGACCTCAGACCCAGACAGACAGATGCCAACTTTAGACTCAAATGCTCAGGTGTAATTACAGTTCTGGGGCCTTAGTCTTACCTGGGACCCAAGCCACTGACCCTCAGGGCTCCTGATGGGAGCCACAGAACATCTTCCACAGATGTCCTAGTCCCCAGATCTCAGACACCTGCCACAACTACTCCACCCCAATACCCGCCTCTCCAGGGCATGCCTGCCTCTGACCCCAGACTCCCCCCTGCACGCAGGTGTCAGAGACGGTGGAGAGGCTGGGTGAGGCCGTGAGGACAGAGCTGACCACCCTGGAGGAAGTGCTGGCTCAGCGTACAGAACTGGTGGCTGCCGCCCGCGGGGCTCGGCGGCAGGCAGAGGCGGTGGCCCAGCAGCTCCAGGAGCTGGCCTTCTGGAGGGGAGTGCCCTTGAGCCCCCTGCAAGTGGCTGAAGATGTGTCCTTTGTGGAGGAGTACAGGTGGGTGATGGGGGTTCTCACCCCGGGTGACTCTGCATCCAGGTGGCCGTGGGGCAGTGTCTGGGGACACTTGTCTGGTCATCGCAGCTCGCGAGGGGGCGCTACTCACACCTGGTAGGTGGGGACCAGAGACGCATCCTGCCATGCACAGGATGGCCCCCAGCAAAGGATGGCCTGTCCGGAGTGTCCCAGTGCCCGGGCTGAGCCACGCCCCGCTCACATCCTTGCATCTGCCCACTCAGTTGCTCTCCCCTCAGTCATCCATCTGACGCGTGCATCCCCTCAACAGATGTTTATCTAGCACCTTCTGGTGAGAGAGAGGGGTGCCAGGGGGTTAGGAACATGAGCTCTGAAGCCAGGTGGCCACTCCGGGGCTGTGGGACTGGTTACCTTTTCTGAGCCCTTGATGTCCCGATCTGTAAAGTGGGAGTGATGGGTTGGATTGTTGAAGATCAGAGGAGTCCGTGCCTGTTAAGTGCTTAACAACAGTGACTGGCACGCACCATACAGGTGTGTGTAAGATGTACGTTTTTATAAGACAGGGCAGTGAACAAAACAGACACCAGTTCCAGCTCATCTTCCAGTAAGGGGCCCAGTAATAAACGAACGCCTGTGAGGGGTGGGTGGTAAGAGCTTTGGAGAAAAGTGAAGCAAGGGAGGGGAACGGGCTGGGGACAGAGGCTGGCAGTCTGCCTGTGGCCCCGGCGGGGGGGGGATGTGAGTATGGGGGGGCCATGGGGAGGCTGCGTTGAGAGGTGGTGTGTGAAGGAGGGACACATTATGTGGCTATCTGGGGTGGCCGCCCTTGCCAGCAGCCCATAGGATGAAGTCCTCATTGCTTTGGCTGCTGGAATGAGGTCTCCTGTTTATCTGACTCTGTCTGGGGGCCCAGCCCAGGTGTGGGGACAGAGGCAAGAGATGGAGTCCTGGCTTCTGTGCTCCAGGGTGGAGGGCCCTCAGGAATGAAGCAGTCCGTGACGAGGACGCCCCCGTGGGGCATCAGACAAGCCTGGGTCCCAGGGAGTCCAGATTCTGCGCTTTGGCTAGGCCATCCTTGGGCCAGGCCTCAGCCCACCTCCAGGGGCCCCAGGCAGCAGAGGGTTGAGGCAGACCCACCTCCAACAGGAAAGGTCGCTGGAAGTTCCAGTGTGAGAGCCTGGCCCTGGGAGTCCTCCCTCAGGGAAGGTGGCCCGTTTCCTGCAAGGTTACTGGGGCCCCCAGAGGGAGAGCTTCCTGGCCGAGTTCCCAGAGACCGAGACGAGGCATGCACAGCGGCTTAGTGCAGAAGGGTGGGCTGCCCCTGATGGAAGAAGGGAGAGTGAAGCTGGGGTGCGGGGTGGGGATGCTGGGAGCAAAGGCCTGCAGGTCTCCCTGAGCCACACAGCCCAGCTCAACCCCAGGAAAGCAGGGTCCACTAGCTGCTCAGGTGTCTCAGATGGGCACAGCTGTGGGGTACCCGGCCAGTGGGGGCCCAGCTGGGGCCCAGCTGGGGCACACCCAGGGGCACTCACCCGGCCTGAGCAGTGATTTCCAGAATGCCTCCGCCGTGCCAGCCCTCTGAGCAGAGGGAATCAGTCGTTAACACACACTAACTGTTGGAAGCTCCCTGAGTAAGGGTCCAGCTGGAGTTTCAGGCCGTCTGTGTACCCGGCACCCTTCTAAGTTCACGCTCCTTAGCCTCACAACTCCCTCTCAGAGTGGGCGCTACTGTTCTCCCCAACGTTACAGGTGGGGAAACCGAGGCACAAAGGTAAAGCCCCCGAAACAAGGTTGCCCACAGGTAGGAAGTGGAGAGGCTGGCGCCCAGCCCCAGGACACGCCACAGGACACTCAGCCCATGCCCAGGAACTGCTCACTTCACTCTGCAGGTGCCGTGGCAGGTGGTGCTGGGGGACACCAGTGGCTCGTGCCCAGTGACAGGGCCTGTGTGTGGTCCAGCTGGGGAGGCGCCTGGCCCCCGGCACCTGAGCTCTGAAGGGCCACAGTGGCTGGCCTCCCAGTGCACCTGCTTCACAGGGAGCCGGCTGTGGCCTGGGGACAAGAGCATGAGTGTGGGGGGCCGCCCCCTCTGCCGGGCTCCAGTCGGGCAGCCTGGGTCCGGAGGGCCAGATCTGCTGCTCAGTGGCCCTCATCCCTTCTTCAGGTGGCTGGCCTATGTTCTCCTGCTGCTCCTGGAGCTGCTGGTCTGTCTCTTCACCCTCCTGGGCCTGGCAAAGCAGAGCAAGTGGCTGGTGATCGTGTAAGTCCAGGTGCCCTCCGAGTGGCCTCCGCTTTCCCTCCCGCAGAGCTCTGGCAGGAGGGACACTGCCCTCCTTCCCTCATCCCACAAACTTCCAGGGAGGTCCTGGGCTGGGCCAGCACCTGCCAAGACACCAGACCTAGAGCAGGCCGGGCCGGCAGAGCAGGGAGCACAGGCCCGGAGGCAAGCAAAGAGCTCCATAATCCTAGGGAAAACGATATAACGTTTGCGCTGAGGATGGGGCGGTTTCTGACTTCCCCCGATGGCCTTGCACACACAGCTCCATGAGGGAGGGACCCCTCAGGCACCTGACTTGCAGAGGGGTACTGCAGGCAGAGGGCTTCCACCTCTGAGGCTGCATGGCCCTTATGGGGCTCAGGGAAACTCAAGACCACATCCTTACTTAACGGTTGTTCTGTGTGGCCAGCCCTATTTTGGAACCCTCGCTCTGACCCTTCGCCCCATTAACACGGAGAGAGGGGCTCAGAGAGGTTGGGCCACTTGCCATGGGCCACACAGCCAGGAAGAGCTAGAGCTGGTTTCCGGCTCAGGCCAGTCCATCCCATGTAGAACCCCTGAATCCTTGCTGCCTCTGGGGGTCCTGCTGGTGCTCCTCCGTCTCCACACTCCCCTGGGTGAGAAGTCCTGCTGTGCCCTGCAGGCTCCCCCTGAGGCTGAGAGGTGGTGAGCACCTTCCAGTGCTGACCCTCACCTCTGGATCCCTCCCCAGAGAAAAGCCAGGCTGAAGTTCCAGCCCTGGTGGCAGCCAGGTCTTGGAGGAAAGGTGTGGCTGGCTCAGGAAGCCAACGAGGCCATGCTCCAAGCTGGGAGACAGGCTGGGACTGCTGGGCTGCTGCGGATGCAAAGCCAGGAAGCAGAGCCCAGAAGTGGGCAGCAGCTCTCCCAGAATCCCAGAGCAAGGCGGGGGCAGAGCTGGGCTGGGATCTGGGCTGCTGGCTTGCCAGCCCAGGGCCCTCTTCTCACTGTCCTCCCCCTCACTCCCGGGGAGAGACCAGATGTTCAGTTTGCTATGAATGATCACAGGTCTACTACCTGCACTCCCGTCCTCCCCCCCGCCCTCCAGTTTCTCTGCCCTTAATTTTGATCCTCGAGGCTCCAGAGGTTGGTAGGGAAGGAGGGGTGGGGCTGTGATGGGATTTGGGGTGGAGGAAGGGAAGAGATGAGGCAGGGAAATTAAGAACCCCAGAACCGCAAACCTGTCCTTTACCCCTTTATAGGATGACAGTGATGAGTCTCCTGGTTCTTGTCCTGAGTTGGGGCTCAATGGGGCTGGAGGCAGCTACAGCTGTGGTGAGTGCTGGAGGCCAGGCTCCTGGGTCTCAGGGCAGTTCCTGAGGGGAAGGACTTGGAGCCAGGATCACATGTTCTGAGGCCTAGAAGCTGGAGACTTAGACACTTGGGTCCTAAGGGAAGAGGGGGCTGGGGGCCTGGACTCCTGGGTCTGAGGGAGGAGGGGCTGGAGGCCCAGATTCCTGGGTCTGAGGGAGGAGGGGCTGGGGGTCTGGACCCCTGGGTCTGAGATGGGGGGACTGGGGGCCTGGACTTTTGGCTCCCCAGGAATGGTGGGGGCTGGTGTGGTAAGCCAGACACCCCGTTCTGTGGGAGTATGGAATTGGAGCAGTGTCTGGTCCAAGCACCCCCTCTCCCTGCCTCCCTCAGGGCCTCAGTGACTTCTGCTCCAGTCCTGACACCTACATCCTGAACCTGACCCAGGAGGAAACTGGGCTCAGTTCAGGTGACCCCATCAACACCCGCAGACCCTGACTCCTCAGGCCCTCGGGCGGGGTGGGTGCCCGGTCTCAGAAGCTCTCAGCACCTCTCCTGCTGGCCTGGGAAAGAGACAGGAATACAGATGCTGGACTTCGGGGAGAGCGGTCAGGAGACAAGGCTGGCTGGGAGTCCCTCCCCAGGAACAGGAGGATTTGGCCAGGAATGCGCACAATTTAGTCAAGGGCAGGACAGCAGAAGCAGGGGTTTGCAGGGAGTGTGGAGACCCTCCAGTTTTGGGCTGTGGTTGGAGCAGAAGTGATGGAACGGTGTAGGTAGCTTGTCCCTGAAGGCCAGGCGGCGGGCACCACAGGAGGCCCCTGGGCTGGGGAGAGGCCCCCCGTCCTGAGGGTGGGAAGGCAGGGCCCTGCCCCTTCCCAGCTTCGCGGGGCGGGTGGGGGGGGGGCGGGCGGCTGCGGGCACCCAGGCTCATGGGTGTCTCCTCTTTTCCTCCCACTTCAGACATCCTGAGCTATTACTTCCTCTGCAACCAGGCGGTCTCCAACCCCTTTCAGCAGGTTAGGGGAGCGGGCAAGTGAGGGGGGTGGAGGAGGGCGGGCTGGGGCGGGGACTGCAGGTCCTGGGGGAGGCTGCGGGGACGCCCGGGGCCCGCAGTCCTGTGTCCTCCGGGAGGAGAGTAGGCTGGGGGCGGCCACTACCTGGCCCTCCCCCTGTCTTCCCGCAGAGGCTGACTCTGTCGCAACGAGCTCTGGCCAACATCCACTCCCAGCTGCAGGGCCTCGAGCGGGAAGCTGTCCCCCAGTTCCCTTCTGCGCAGGTGGGCAGCAGGGCTCTCCCTCAACACCCGGACTCGGACCGGAAGTGATGGGGAGGCTGTAGGCGGGGCCCGAGGCCTGTGGGCGGAGCCCGCTGAGGTGGGCGGAGCCCGGCCCTGTGTGGTCCGGAGGAGCAGGTGGGGTGACCCTCCCGTTCCGCGCAGAAGCCTCTGCTGTCCTTGGAGGAGACGCTGAATGTGACGGAAGGAAACTTCCACCAGCTGGTGGCGCTGCTGCACTGCCGCGGCCTGCACAAGGTGCGCCCCGTCCCCCAAATTCTTCCAGGGAGCCCGAGACATCCCTGCGCTTCTCTCACCTGCCGTAGAGCTGCTCTCTACCTCCCCGCCACTCCCGTCTGTCCTTCTGACATCACCTTCGCTCGCTCCGCCAGCCCTCTCTCATAGGCTCCTTCCCCGCCCCACCCTGCTGTCACCCACCCCCTTGCCCCTCCCCCTCCCCCCTCCCCCACTCGTCTCCCTTCTGGAGCCCTGGAAGCTTCTTGAATTCTGGGGCCCGACAGCCTGGGCTCCTCACCTCCGGCCCAGGGGCCACTGTCTGTTAGAGTGACTCACTGCGCCCGGCTTTACTAGATGCGGCACAGGTGGGACGCACCTGAGCCCTCGGTTCGTCATGCCCTCTGAAGGAAATGCTGTCATCACGGCACCGCACCATGACGTGCCTGTGAGCCTCCGCTGCCAGGCAGTCATCCAGGGTCATCCCTTGGCTTCCTCACCCCACCCCCATTCCCAGGGCCTGCTGCCCCCCAGGCCTAGTCTTTCCCCCCAGGGGAGCACCCATGCCTCATCCCCCCTCTAGTCTGTCCTCCCAGTGGCTCTCCAACAGGACTGCCAGATTTAGCAAACAACAAATATCTCTTTCCTGTAGGTAGGTCCCACGCCATAGTGGGGACATGTTTGTACTAAATATTTTTTGTGGTTGGGCATCCTGCCTTTGATCTGGCGACTGCATCAGAGGGACCCATCTGTCCCACAGCACCGACCTGACCTGGCCCTTGCTGGGATCCGCACCCCTTCCACAGCTCCCACTGTCCCCAGAGCGTCTCAGATTGGCACTGCAGCACGGGGGCAGTGGCAGTGAGGGAGGGGCAAGGAATCAACACTCAGAATTGCTGAGTACGTGAGCTGCAGGACTCCAGAAGGCAACCCTGCTCTTTCGTTCAAGGGTAAACTGAGGCCCACAAATTTCTCTCCGGTCCGGGCTGACCCTGGTCTGGATCGCACTTCCCAAGGTTCACTGTGGACAGAGGGAAGGGAGGGAGGGTGGAGAGTGGATCAGTCTCACCCTCTACTTGTGCACCCCGTGACTCTGGGCCCCTGTTTCCCCTCTCTGGGCTTCAGCGTTCCCACATAATACATCCAGGATTGAGGGACATCAGGGATAAAGTGGTGGGAAGGTGTCTCTGGAGCCTGACAGATTTGGCTCTAATCCAGCTCTACCCCTTCCAGGTTGTGTGACTCTGGGCAAGTGGCTTGCCCTCTCTGGGCTTCAACTTTCTGCCCACAAAAGGCAGCCAATGTGAGGGGGCCCAGATCTCTGCCTTGCAGGGCTAGGAGGAGCATGAAAGGATATGATCTAGGTGCCTGAAACAGTAAAAAGAGAATGCGCCATTGCTCTGACTTGGGTCCCATGCCCCTGGCTTGGGTTTCAGTGGCACAGTACCAGACACAGCTTCCACACCCCCCCCCCCCAGGGGCTCAAGCTGGAAACCTAGGATCATCCCTTTTGCCGTCTGTCCCCACCTCCCACACCCACTCCCCAGGCAAGCTATGCCGCCTGAAGCCCATCTGGACTCAGAGCACGGCTCCCTCTGCCACTGCTTCTACCCTGGTCACCCTCCTCACCTCCCACCCAGGAGCCATAGAGCATTTTCCCTGTCCCCCTGCTTGCCCCCCCCCCCCCATCTGTCCTCCCAACAGCCAGCAGCTGGGTGAGCCTCTCTCCCACAATCCGATCAAATTCTTTCTCCACTAAAACCCTCCAGTGACTCCCCAGCTCACGGATTAAAGTCTAGCTCCGCCCCTCCCGCCCCTCCTGGGCTGGTCCCAGGCTCAGGCCCTTGCACCACCCTCTCTGCACTGGACCACAGCAGCCCTTAAACCGCTCCAGGGCCTAGAGCCCGTGGTTTCTTCCTGTCAAGGGTGGTCTCTGCTGTTGGGGTCCAGTCCTGCCTTCTGGTCCCCTCTCAGTTTACGGTCACCTGAAATGACCTTCCGAAGCATGGTTACTCAAGTGTCCCTGGGACTGGGAGCCACACGAGCAGGCCCTTGGCTACTCTGTGGGGTGAATGATGGCTGGGCATTCAGGAAATAACTCAGCTCGATTCCAGACATGATGAAAGGGGCTGCCAGCATTTCCCGAGAGTGTGTTATGTGCAAGGTGCAATTCTAAGTTGGGGGCGGGGGTTCTTCCAAGCAGTGTTCTAAGCCGGAGATGTTGCTCCTGGGGGGCATGTGGCAGTGGTGGTCACAGGCAGAGTGGGGTGCTCCTGGCAGATAGGGAGCAGGGCCCAGGGAAGCTACTCAACATCCTACCGGTGCGGGACGCCCCACCACGGAGAATCGTGGGGCTCACGATGTCAGAAGCCCCACACTGGACCGAAGCTCAGGTGGCGTGGTGGCTGGGGGTAGGGTGGAGAGGGGGCCAAGATTTGGGTTTATGTCTGCAGGTGTAGTAATGACAGTGGTTGGAGCACCGCCTGCTTATACGGAGGCACAGCCCGGGGTGGGGGGGCGTGCCTGCTGACACCCTCCCCTGCCCACCCCAGGATTACGGCGCTGCCCTGCGGGGCCTGTGTGAGGATGCCCTGGAAGGCCTGCTCTTCCTGCTGCTCTTCTCCCTGCTGTCTGCGGGGGCCCTGGCCACTGCCCTCTGCAGCCTGCCCCGTGCCTGGGCTCTCTTCCCGCCCAGGTCAGGAGGGGAGGGAGGGCATGGTCCTGGGGGAGGCCGTGCAGGGCGGACCCCTGGGCTCCTGCTTGGGGGGGAGCCTCCTGATGGATCCCCCATCCTGCTTCTCTGCCACTCCCCTCGTCCCCCAGTGACGACTATGATGACACAGATGATGACGACCCTTTCAACCCTCAGGTACTGGACTCACTGGCCTGAGGGCAGAGGCTGGGGGCCTGTGCTACGAAGCGAGGTCCCCTCCATGCCCCCTCCCATCTCCCCACAGGAATCCAAGCGCTTCGTGCAGTGGCAGTCATCTATCTGAGCCCCTCTTCCCTGCCAGACTGGAGACTGGGCCCCTACCCCGGTGAGCTCCCAGAGCTACGCCCTGGCTCCCCCCCAGCCAGCCCTGCTCACCTCGCCCTCCTTCTGGGCAGTGGGGTGGCCCTGCCCACCTGCATGTGGCACTTTCTGATCTCCTTGCAGTTCCTTCCCTGGCTGCCGGAGGAGACCCCACTAACCCAGCCTGATGGTGCTCTCAGCTCTAACAGCACCTCTGGCCACGGACAGCCACACGGGACTGCCTCCCTGCCCTGCCCCTTCTCCCATACACCCTTGCCCCTGTGAGTCATCGAGGGGCAGGGTGGGCCCTGAGGCTATCAGGGAGGGGCAGCTAGCCAGCCAGTCCCCCAGGCCTCATCCCTGGCCACCAGGCCCATCCTTGAAGGGACGTGAGTGCCCCCGCCCCTGCCACACCCGGAGGCTTAGGGCCATCATCCCAACTTGCAGCACTAACTTGGGAATGGGTTGATTTGAAATAAAAGGGAAAACTTTATTTTACAAGCAGCTGGGTCCTTATTTGTCTTCTCCCTGCTCTGGCCCCCTGGTTGGGGCCAGGGAGACCCCCTGACCCCCCCCCCCCCCCCCGCAACCTCCAGGCTGCCAGGCATTTCCAAAGACGCTGGTTTTTTGTTTGTTCTATTGTTGTTAAAATTATAAGACTTTTTGCCTGATTCTAAAAGCAGGACATGTCCTGACCCAGGAAGAACTCTCAATGTGTGTGCGTGTGTGTGTGAGACAGAGACAGATGTCAAGTCAGTGAAAGGCTGTGCAGTTTCAAAGTTTGGCAGACACAGCTGGTCTCTTGTGGAAGAAAACGTTCTATACACAAGGCAGGTGAAAATCCAGATGTAGACAAGGGAAGGGGTGGGCACATCGCACAGAGGAAGTAGGAGACTTGCTACATGCTGTACCTTGGCTGGAAAGGGGGTGTTTCCAGCAAGATACCCCAAAGCCGGCAAAGAAAAGGTAATTCATTTGACAAGTTGTGGAACTAAAAAGCCAGGAGGCAAATCGGTAGTCTTGGGAAAAGCTGATTTGTACGGCAGAAAAATGGGATTTTATTACTACATAAACTATGCAGCTTCTGTAAACTAAGGATAGGACAACTTAACTTGGAAATAAGCAAGTGTGATGCCCGTTTGATGAAGTCAGCCCCCAAGGGCTGTCCCAATCCTGACGAGGAGGAAGTGCAGAGTGAACTGAGGAGGGACGCTTTTCTTCCACCGCTGCAGTGAGACACCAGAGCAGCGCTGGAACCACCCAGGCCAGCCTGAGCTGTGGCTCCAGATGCTGGGACAAGTCTGCTCACGTGTCACCCCCCGGCCAGGCCATTCTACTCTGGGGGATTCATTTCACGGAAATGGAACCTCAGGATGTGTATCAAGAGCTGTGAACTCGGAGCCGAAGGCCACAGAGAGAGGCCGGGTCCCATCTGCGTGGCAGGGCTCTCCAGACCACGATGGCTCTCGGGTTTGGGATTTCCAGGGACAGCCTAGGTGATCTGGGGGTGACAGATGGTGGCAGCACAGTGGACAAATGCAGGGCCATGACTAAGGGCCCTGACTGCTGCTCACCACTAGATGGCTATGGGCAGTGGAAGCTCAGCCCACCCCCACTGGCGGGGGAGGGAGGGGGGTGGCAACATAAGAGGCTCCCCAGGCCCTCCTCTGAGATTCTCCTAGACCACAAGTCTCCCTGAACTCGCTGGGCTGTGGAAACAGATTATGCCTCTGCCTGGTGTGGCGTCTCTCCTCAGGAAACACTGATGGGGTGACTTCCAAGTGCCATCAGCGTAGCATACGGTGTGGGACACAAACCACGCTGCTTCCCAGAACAGAAGCAAGCCGAAGCTCAAACCCGTGCACCAGGGTTTCAGGTCAGAACTTGGTAGCCCAGAGTGCCAGACATCAGGCCCTTGCGGGGCACATGCCACAGGGCAGCTGGTCTCATTCTTCCTAACTGTCTTTGTCTTGTGCACTGCAAGGAGTGCTCAACGAAGCTTTCCGTGTGGAGTAGCCTGAAGGTGGGAGGGAGAAATCGCCCGCAGGTGCCAGTGAGGGGCTTTGGGGGCCGTGTGCGGACTTTCTCCCCTGGACTGCTGCTGGCTGAGCTGTTAGACCCTGGGCTGGCCCACCACCATTCTGGCCACACTGATCTCACACGCTGCCCTCTAGTGACCCTGAGTCCTTGTCCACAAGCTAAAGCAGATGCGTCGGGATATTCGAAGAGCACCCTAAGATTCAGGCCACCTGACTTCCTGCCAACAGGCCTGGCACTGATCTTTAACCAGGAAGCTTTAACCAAAAAAGAACATTTTGCATGACCTGTACAAAAGGGAAACCGACTTTTATTTAAAAATCATACATATGAGGACTTCTCACTTTCAACCAAGGTGGGAGGAGCAGGGACTAGATTTCCTTCCTGAAACCACATAAAGTCCAGACAAAATAGGTGAAACAATGGCACTCAAGACTCAGCATCAGGCCAGGGAGGAGAGTGAAACTTGACATTGAAGACATCGAGCTGAGCCCTGGATATGGCCACTGCCCGTGGTCCCAAGTCCAGCTGCAGGGCTGCCGAGTGGAATGGAGGCAGAACACCTCTCAAAGACCCCACCTAAAACTGCTCAAAAAATAAGACTTAAAAAAAAAAAAATCTCAATCCAGAAGGCAAGAAAGGGGAAAAGGGAAACCAAGATGGGACAGAGAGAAACCCAACAGCAAGACAATAGATTTACATGTGATCATACCAAAAGTCACATTAAAAGTACAGTTATAAACAGCTCTTTCAAAAGGCAGAGGCTGTTAGCTTGGATGAAAACAAAGATCCCGCTACACGCTATTACACACTATGTACCAGAAACCCACCTTAAATATAATGGTGGAAAGTAAAGATACCAAATGCAGCGGGGTCCTCTGGATTGGACTCTGGCACCGTAAAGAACACGTTAGTGGGAAAAGAAATTCAAACAAAGCTGCAGTTCAGTTATGAGTAACATGCCAGTGTTGGTTTCTTGTTTTTACCAAATGTACCACAGGAATCTGAGATAACAGCATTAGGGAAAGCCAGCTGTAGGGTTTCTGAATTACCTCTGCAACCTGTACACCCCAAATTATCCTGCAACAGTTTTGTTTTAGGACAGAAAAAGACCAACTCTGCTAACAAAATGACACTCAGTCATCAATACGACAGTTTCTAACAGTAAAAAGAGGAAGGAAGCCGCTTCTGAAATACTGTTCTACCACCAACCATGACTACACAGAGCAGTGCCTGAGCTGGACCGGATCACGTCATCGGACAGAAGCCTGGATGCAAACACATCACAGTGCTACAGGCCAAGTCCACAGTCCCCAGCCTGGCCCCAGTAGGCTTCCAGGGGCTGCCACCTGTGCAGACCCATCTGCTCAGTCTGGGACCCCTGCTCAGACCTATCCGCTCAGCCCGGGACCTCCACCTGTACACAGCTATCCATCCACTCAGCCCGGTCCCCGCCTGCCCACCTGCACACGCCTACCTGTTCAGCCCCGGTCCCTGCCAACCTACCTGCACACACCTATCCGCTCAGCCCCCATCCCCGCCTGCACACACCTATCAGCTCAGCGCGCTCAGCCCGGGACCCCATCTGCCCACCTGCCCACACCTATCCGCTCAGCCCCGGTCCCCGCCTGCCCACCTGCACAAACTTACCTGCTCAGCCCAGGTCCCTGCCTGCCCACCTGCACACACCTACCTGCTCAGCCTGGTCCCCGCCTGCCCACCTGCACACACCTATCTGTTCAGCCCAGGTCCCCATCTGCCCACCTGCCCACACCTATCCGCTCAGCCCCGGTCCCCACCTGCCCACACCTACCTGCTCAGCCCAGGTCCCCGCCTGCCCACACCTTCCCGCTCAGCCTGGTCCCCGCCTGCCCACCTGCACACACCTATCTGCTCAGCTCCCGTCCCCGCGTGCCCGCCTGCACACACCTATCAGCTCAGCGCACTCAACCCCCGTCCCCGCGTGCCCTCCTGCACACACCTACCCGCTCAGCCTTGTCCCCGCCTGCCCACCGCACACACCTATCCGCTCAGCCCCGGGCTCCGCCTCAGCCATCTGCTCCCCCCATGGCCTCCCTGTGATCCCCAGGCTCTGCTCGCCGCCCGCTTCCGCGTGTTTGCACGCGCCGCGTCCTCGACGAGGGGCGCCTCTGCAATTTTATGTAGCCGGCTGAGGGCTGTTCTCAACCCCTTTGTCCGACTTCACCATTCTCCGCCCTGGGCTTCCACATCGCTGCGCGGAGGCAATCTTAGAACCCACCTCACGCTAGCTTGTATTTGGGAACAACAATGGCTACCGCTCACGGAGCCAAACTAGGAATGCTTGCGCGGGCACAGTGCCGGCCGACTAGGCCGCCGCGCAAGTCCCCTCGGGGCCACCGTCCCCACCCCTGTCTTCCGGCTAGCCTTCAACGCCCACGCGCCCTTGCGTAAGCGGAGGGCGGGCTCAAGTGAAGCCCGCGGCGCCCATTGGTGGCGCAGGGCCGAGGGGGGTGGGGCGAGGCCTCCGCGTGACGTCAGGACGCCGCGGTCAGAACGTCGAAGCCCAAGGAAGACAAGAACCAGCCGGGTCTCGAGCAGTTCCGTGACCGTGTCGCTGTCGCCTTGGGCTGCCGGTGACGAGTCCAGGGGGCGAACGGCTAAGGTGGGTGGGGGGAGCGGCGGGCGGGCGGGCGGGCGAGCGGGCGGGCACGGCGTCTCCTTCCGGCCCGACGCCCAGCGGGTCCCGAGGCCTGGCGGGCCGTCGCACCAACGGACGCCGCGCGCGAGCGACGACAGGGTGTGGCGGGCGCGGGCGGCCACTGCGCCTGCGCGCCCTCGCGCTTGCGCCCTCGGCCAGGCTCCCCGCCCCCCGCCCTCGGAATTCCTGGGCCGCGAGCGCCCCTTCTCTCAACCCCCATTGACCGGGCGGTTCCAGGGGGAGGATGGCGTTGCCCCGGCGACGCGCGGGCCGGGCGCTGCGTCCCCCCTGCCCTCCCGCCCCCGTCCCGTCCAGCGCCGCTGGAGCCGTGGTGCGCACGCGCGGCGCGGCCGGGCGGTGACTCTGGAGCGGGTGGCCGGCATCTGGACGGGCTCTGCCTCCACCTGGCGCCTTTGGCCTGTCGGGGCCCTCGGGACGGCCAGGTGCCCCTCGCGTCCGGTGCTCGTGAGACCCGCCCGCCCGCTCGCTCTCCCTACGCGCTGTCCCCACTAGTCCCCTCCCGCCCCTTCCCGAGCTTGCTCGTCCGGGGCGTCTTCTAGGCTCCGTTCCCGCACTTGCTGTAGGGCCGTCAGGGTCTCCGGCCTCGCAGCCCACCCATGCCTCTCGGTCTCCCAGGTTTAGGCCCCTAAGGCACCCCTCGCTTTCTCGCAGCCCTCTCTGCCCCGCTCTGAGTTTCTGGAGGGCGGTTGGGCGTCTCGGGACCCCCAGCCCGTGGGGGAGGTTTCTGGTAGCAATCTCCCGAGAGCTTTCCGGGAGCGCGTTTCTCCCCTGCAGGGCTTCCCGTGGCACCTCCGCTTCTCCTTGCTTCCCGGAGTAACTTCGCCCCCCCTTCCTCTCGGATTTGTTTTCCTCTGGATCTTTCTCCGGATTCCTTCGTCACAGACTTTGCTACTCAGCCCACTCTTCTGCTCTCTCTTAGGAGCTGTCTCCCCTACCCCCCGCCCCCCCAAGGCTTTTTAGCCCTGCCCTGAGGTTCCTCCACCCCATCCCGCCCTCTGCACCTTTCCTCTGTGGCAGGGTTTCCCTGGGGCCTTCCCTTTGCTCTTAAGGGTTTCAGGTCCTTCGCTTTCCCTTTGGGAAATGCTTTCAGCCTTCCCTGTTTTCAAATCCTTCTTGTTCCACTCAGAGCACTGCAGGGAGGTGAAGGTCTTTCCCTCACGCAGAGTCCTCTTCAGCGAGTCCTATTTCACAGGCTCCGTGTCTGCCTGGCTTCTTGTGAGCCTGTTTCCAGCTCTCCCCACTTCGTGACTTTTTTTTTTCTTTAAGATTTTATTTGACAGAGAGAGAGATCACAAGTAAGCAGAGAGGCGGGGTGAGGGGGTGGGAAGCAGGCTCCCCGCTGAACAGAGAACCCGACGCGGGACTCGATCCCAGGACCCCGAGATTACGACTTGAGCTGAAGGCAGAGGACTTGAGCTGAAGGCAGAGGCTCAATGCACTGAGCCACCCAGGCATCCCCCACTTCGTGACTTTTTCTTGCTCCTCCTTGAGTCTACCTAACTCCTTCTTTTTCTTATAGACAGTGAGAAAGCAGTCTGGCTCCTGAGGCCCGTCCCTTATGCCCCAAGGTCCAGATGGCGGCCAACGTGGGTGATCAACGTAGCACAGATTGGTTAGTGTGGCTAGAGGGACAGAGACCGAGGGGAGGGCAAGAGGAAGCCAAACCCAGTGTTGTTCTCTGGGATGGGAGTCCCATGGCGTGGGGGCTGGAGCAGTCCTTGTGGGCACAGTGCGGATGAGCTCCTCCTCTGGCCACCAGGGTAAAGGGAAGCATTTGGTTGTAGTGTGGACAGTCAGGTCTCCATCTCTCTGAGCATCGTGTTTTCACAGTTCAGTGCTGAGTTCTCAAAATTGGGATGATTCATTCCATGAGCTGTGATGAAGGTGCAGCCTCCAACACTTAATACTCTGCTTGCTCTGTTTGTTAATACCTTGTTTTCCCCAAAACAGCGTGATGATAGCTTGCTGGCTGGGGAGGTGTCAGAATTGACTCATAAACCATTTAGACCTAGGAGGCACCAGGTGCTACATTAATTTCTTTGGATGCTGGTGATCATTTCATTTGGTACTTAGCCACTGCTCTGTACCAGGCACCTGGGAAAGTGCCTTAGGTCTTTCTCTCTTGGATTTTTCCCTCACAGGAAGGCGTGAGGCAGAAGGTGGTCGTCAGCATTTTAACAGATTCATACGTTCTAGATTTAAAAATTCAGCCTCCAGTAGGTAGTGTGAGGGAGTTTACATTTCAAGCCCTGGTGTGTGCCTGTCTGTGTTTTGCCCACTGTGTGTACAGGGAGAGAGAGGACTGACATGATGTCCCTTCTTTTCAGGTCTTCTCAGTACAGCATGGTGGCCGGGGCAGGCAGAGAGAACGGCATGGAGGCCCCCATGCATGAGAACCCAGAGTGGGAGAAGGCCCGCCAGGCTCTGGCCAGCATCAGCAAAGCAGGAGCCGCCGGCAGCTCCTCCAAGGCCAGCAGCAACGGGCCTGTGGCCAGTGCACAAGTGAGAAGGGTTGCTGGGGAGGGAAACGCTTGGTCTTCTCTGGGATCACAAGATCAGGGTGCCCCGAAGACGTTTGCAGAGCCTCAGATGGGAGAGCAAGGGCTGTTTCCTCAAAGAGCCCAGGGCACCATGTGGGAATCCAGCCTGAGGAGGGGGACGTGCCCTGGGTCCCCAAGGTGCCCCGAGTTCATGGTTAGAGGCTGTGGCTCTTTGGAGAGAGGCAGACCCAGTTGTGTCCTCAGGAATTAACCACATTGGGGGCTGTAGGGGGGCGGTGTAGGCTCCTGCCACCAGTGCTGATGGCGCGCACTCTGTCCACAGTATGTGTCGCAGGCGGAGGCCTCGGCCCTGCAGCAGCAGCAGTACTATCAGTGGTACCAGCAATACAACTACGCCTACCCGTATAGCTACTACTACCCCATGGTGAGTGCCGGGCCCGGGGGGTGGGGGCGCGGTGGTGGACAGGGGACAGGGGGGCCTACCGGTACAGCTACTGCTACCTCATGGTGAGTCCCGGGCCCGAGGGGTGGTGGTGGATGGGGGCAGAGGGGCCTACCTGAACAGCTACTACTACCCCCATGGTGAGTGCGGGGGTGGGGGGCATCTGTACAGTTACTAGTAATTCCCCATGGTGAGTGCCCTGCCCAGCAGGGACAGATGGGGGCTGGGAAGGCTGGAGGCACTAGGCTCTAGGGGCCAGGGGAGGGCTTGCAGATAGCAGTGACAGCTTTTGAAACACTGTCCACTCACACGTTACCCTCATGATCAAGCCGAGAGCCTTTCCCAGGTCCAAGTCCTATGTTCCCCACTTCCGGCCACCACTCTGCCTATGCTCAGTATGTCACCTGCGATGTCCGCCTGTGTTCTGCTCTAGCTCTCGTCCTGTAGTCCCCTGTCCTTCGGTGTCCTCACTTTGCAGAGGGCTTCCCAGCTCTTTCCTCAGGGAGCCCTTTCTCTTACTGGCTTGACTGGTTAAGGCTGTGTCCCACAGCCCCCTGCCACACCCGTTTGCTTTCACGGGGCTGACTGCTGGATACGCCGTGCATCTGTCTCAGCTGTGCACGTGTCTTGAGTAGACTTCATTGGAGCGTGGATTTTCATATTTTATTTTTGGTTGTGTTCTGGTGTTTGGTGAATGTTTATAAAGTAAAGGATGAATCGATAGAGGTTTCTTGTTCTTTAGTTGTTTTTAACACTCCTCAGCAGGCAGGAGAAGGGGTGGGAATTGGGCCTCTGCTGACCCTGGTTTCTGTGTCCTTGGCAGAGCATGTACCAGAGCTACGGTTCTCCCTCCCAATATGGCATGGCCAGCTCGTATGGCTCTGCCACGCCCCAGCAGCCATCGGCACCCCAGCACCAGGGGGCTCTGAACCAGGTAACGCCCCGTCTAGCTTTGTGCCATGTTCAAGAATGGGAATGTTGTTTCTGTGAGGGGGCATGCTCGGGGATGCTGGCATTTTTTAAGCTGCCCGCACCCTGCCTTCTCTCCTGCCAAGCACCTCCTGATCTGATCACGAGGAGGGCAAAACACAGTGTTTGAAACCAGGATGGGTTTAGGACTTGGGCGAAGCCAGGGGCTTGGTGTTGGGGTGACAGTGGGAGTGGTCTGCAGCATGGTGGCCTGTTTTCTGAGTTTCCCTCCAGCGTGTGCATATACACGTGCACAATCACACACACAGTCTGGCCTCGTACTTAGTGTGCAGTGTGGAGGAGTGTGGAGCTGGTGCAGGGGAGCTGGTAGACCTGGGCTGGGGTCCCAGCTCCCCTGTGGCACTGTCGTTATGAGTCCTATGATCTCCGCTTATCTCAGCCAGTCCTGTCAGGTGGGAAGGAGAGTCACTTCACAAGGCCCCTGAGAATGTGTGTGGATCATGTGTGGGTTTGAATGGCACATGCGATGTGCTCAGACAGTCTTCCTGGGTGGACGTAGTATCGGGGCGGCGTTCACCAGGAGGTAGATGGCAGGGTTTAAATGCCCGCTGCCACCCCTCACAGCTGGGTGCCGGAGGAGAGCAGCTCAGAGTCTGAGCTGTGAGGAGTGGGCACTGATGCTCTATTTCTCAGGGAGTCGCTCTGAGTGCCCAGGGCAGTTTGATGTGGGAGGGTCATGGCACAGGCTTGGGAGCTAAGTGATACTGTGACGATGGGGACAGTGTAAGAGCCAGCACGGGGAGCTCTCCTCCTGCTCTCAGCACCCACTTCTTCCACCAGCCCCCAGTCCCTGGCATGGAAGAAAGCATGTCCTACCAGGCCCCCCCTCAGCAGCTGCCGGCAGCCCAGCCCCCTCAACCCTCCAACCCCCAGCATGGGGCTCATACTCTGAACAGCGGCCCCCAGCCTGGAACAGCCCCAGCCACACAGCACAGCCAGGCAGGGCCTGCCTCGGGCCAAGCCTATGGGCCACACGCCTACTCTGAGCCTGCCAAGCCCAAGAAGGGCCAACAGCTGTGGAACCGGATGAAGCGTAAGTTGGTGGAAGGAGAGGGGGCATGGGGGTTGGGCCTTGGGCAGAGCATGGGGCGCTTCTGGGTGTTGTGGTCTCCCCAGGCTTCGGGTACCTGCGCTGGAGCCCTTCTCTGGAGCTTGGTGTCTCCTGTTTCTGGGGGTGGGGCAGCCTGAGATAGGACATGGGAAGGTCTAACCCCAGCTCTTGACTCTCACAGCAGCCCCTGGGACTGGTGGTCTCAAGTTCAACATTCAGAAACGGCCCTTTGCTGTCACCAGCCAGAGCTTCGGCTCCACCTCGGAGGGCCAGCACAGTAGCTTCGGCCCCCAACCCAACCCTGAGAAAGCCCAGAACCACAGGTGACAGCTCCCCTCTTGCCCTTGTCCCAGCTCCCTCGCCTCTGCGGTCAGTCTGCGCCCTGAACCTCAGGCTGCTACTCCAGAATGGGGAGGGGTCCCTCCCCCAGGTTTGCTGTGAGCACAAAATGAGGGGAAGTAGCAAACGCTTCAGTTATGTCTGGTGTGTGTCTGCTATGCGGGTGGTAGCAATGACTGTCTTTGCTGCCCTCCTTAGGGGGAGCCTGTCTGGGAAGCCGGACGATTGGCCGCAGGACATGAAGGAGTACGTGGAGCGCTGCTTCACAGCCTGCGAGTCGGAGGAGGACAAGGACCGGACTGAGAAGCTGCTCAAGGAGCTGCTGCAGGCCCGGCTACAGGACGGTTCGGCCTACACCATTGACTGGAGCCGGGAGCCCCTGCCAGGGTTAGTTCAGGCTGGGGATGGGGAGGAGAGCGATTCTGGGTGCTGAAGCAGAGACCTGCAGACTTAGGTACTTCTGGCCCCAAGAATGAGTGAGAAAGTTGGATCCCGGAGGTGGAAAGCCAGGCGGGTAGAGCAGGGATGCAGGTGCTGCCTGAGGGTGCTGTCTTGGGGCGGGGTGAGGGCCCAGAGGGCTAGCGAGTGCGCGGCGCTCAGCTGCGGAGAGCACTCTCTAGACAGGAAATGTTGGGGTCGCCCCTCACATTTGCAGTGTGTTAGCTGAGTCTCCCGGGGAAGCCCCTCTCCTGCCCGAGGTGGTGTGCTCTGGGGGGTCGGCTGGCAAGTATTGGGATGCGGGGGGCGCTGGGTTGGTGATGCCCTACCCTGCTTATCCTCAGGCTGACTCGGGAGCCTGGGGCTGAGAGCCCCAAGAAGAAGCGGTGGGAGGCCCCTAGCAGCCTTCATCCTCCCAGGGGGGCAGGCTCAGCGACCAGGGGCGGGGGTGCCCAGTCCCAGCGAGGGACACCAGGGGCTGGGGGTGCTGGCCGAGCCCGGGGCAGCAGCTTCGCCAAGTTTGGCAACCGCAATGTCTTCATGAAGGACAACAGCTCTTCCTCCAGCACGGACTCCCGCTCCCGTTCCTCCTCCCGGTCCCCTACCCGCCACTTCCGCCGCAGGTGCGAGGGCTGGAGGTGTGGGGGTGGGGCGTGGATGGTGGGCATCGGGGGAGGAGCCACTTCAGTCCTTACCTCCCTGCTTCTTCTGTGCAGTGACTCCCACTCGGATTCTGACAGTTCTTACTCAGGGAATGAATGTCACCCTGTGGGTCGCAGGAACCCACCCCCTAAGGGCCGAGGAGGTCGGGGGGCCCACATGGATCGGGGCCGAGGCAGGGCACAGCGTGGGAAGAGGTGAGACCCTGGGTAGGGGGTTAGGGCTAAGACTGGGATTCTTGGGTTATAGTAGGAGGGGCAGGCTATGATATCTGCCTTATTCACTCCTGACCTCCCTTTCTAGGCATGATCTTGCTCCCACCAAGCGCAGCCGCAAAAAGATGGCCGCGCTAGAGTGCGAGGACCCTGAGCGTGAGCTGAAGAAGCAGAAGCGGGCGGCCCGCTTCCAGCACGGACATTCGCGCCGCCTGCGCCTCGAGCCCCTGGTGCTGCAGATGGGCAGCCTGGAGAGCAGTGGTGCTGACCCGGACTGGCAGGAGCTTCAGATCGTGGGCACCTGCCCTGACATCACCAAGCACTACCTGCGTCTCACCTGCGCCCCCGACCCGTCCACTGTGCGCCCTGTGGCAGTAAGCGCCTGAGACGGGCAGGGCCTCCCTGCAGGGTGCCAGGCCGGGACTCCCATACCGAGGCTGTGGGTGGCGGCAGGGGCCTGCAGCTGGGCGGGGACGTTGGGGCCTGGGAGCTCTCCGAGAGGGGACTTTGGGAAGTGTGTTTCGGAGACTAAGAAGTCTGGGTCCTGTGGCCTCATCGGGAGACTTGCTGGGCTTTGAGCCTCTGTCTCCTAAGAAAGCGACTTTCCCAGGCCAGCGTTCCTGAGGTGGGGGTGATCAGGCTCCTGAGTCCTGCTGAGGCTGCAGTAGTGGCATGGTTCGCGTTCCATGCCAGGGGACGCACTGAGGCAGCTGGGGTCGGGAGTAGTTACCCTTGCCAAAACGTGTTGGGTTCTTTTTAAAGTTGCTAGTGAGTTATTACACAGGTGTGAGGTCACAACCGCCATTTCAGAACACCGCGTGGGTGGAAGCGTACCGGGTGTTAGTGACGGCTTTGCTCACCTAGCTGGAATCTTACTCAGCCGTAATGTGTTCCCTTCCCAGGTTTTGAAAAAGTCTCTGTGCATGGTCAAGTCCCACTGGAAAGAGAAGCAAGACTACGCCTTTGCCTGCGAGCAGATGAAGTCCATTCGGCAGGACCTGACGGTGAGGGGAGCGCCGGGGGAACCTGTGGTGGGAGAGTCCCGCCCGCGGTGGCCTTCACTGCTCTCCTGCCGTTTCAGGTGCAAGGGGTGCGGACAGAGTTCACGGTGGAGGTGTACGAGACGCATGCCCGCATCGCCTTGGAGAAGGTGGGTGGAGTACTGAGGCCCTCTGGGTTCTTCCCAGGCTCCCCGTCCTGGCCTCATGGTCTTTCTCTCCCTCTGGGCCCTGGGCTCTAGGGCGACCATGAGGAGTTTAACCAGTGCCAGACGCAGCTCAAGTCTCTGTACGCAGAGAACCTGCCAGGCAACGTGGGCGAGTTCACTGCCTACCGCATCCTCTACTACATCTTCACCAAGAATTCAGGAGGTGAGAGGTGCTGCCTGTAGGATGGGGTGGCCCCAAGCCCCCGGGGTTGGGTGCTGCTGATCCTCGTTTGTCTTGGGCCGCAGACATCACCACGGAGCTGGCGTATCTGACTCGGGAACTGAAGGCAGACCCTTGTGTGGCTCATGCCTTGGCACTGAGGGCGGCCTGGGCTCTGGGCAACTACCACCGCTTCTTCCGGCTCTACTGTCACGCGCCCTGCATGTCTGGGTACCTGGTGGACAAGTTTGCAGACCGGGAGCGCAAAGCTGCCCTCAAGGCAATGATCAAAACGTATGTGAAGCTGGGTTCTCCCCTGCCCCCTCTGCTCTGCCAGCCCTGCCGCCGCCTTCCTCCTCCCCCTCTCGTTTTGCACACTTCTGGGCTGTCAGGCCTCCAGCTCCTGTGCCCTGGACACTGGTCCCTTCTCTCTGTCTCTTCTTTCTACGCGTACCCTGCTCCCCAGCTCTTCCTGCTTCTCTTCCCACAGTTGGCTCTCTGTCTCCTGGGCCCACCTCTGCATCTTCTTTTTTCCCCATTCTGTCTCGTGGCTCCAGGGTTCCCTCTCCACCTGAGTCTGTCTCTCTCCTGCTCACATCACCCTGGACCTTGGTTTCTTTTCTTGCTCTGGGCTCTTGGGTTTCCTCGCTCTGAGGTCTTTGTTCACTTTTCAAGGCTTTTGCTGATGCTGAGCTCCCACTCGGTAGAGACAAACTAGAGAAGATGGCTGTTCTCTTGGTAGCTTCTGATCTAATGGGACCCCAACACCCCATTCAGACTTGAGCTCCTTCAAGGGTGCAGAAAACGTGTAGGGAGACGGGTGATGCAGGGGCATGTCAGATCATGGACTGTCTGTAGGTCAGAAGAGCAAGTTCTCGGTACGTTAGGTGTCCTGTATCAAGCGCGTGCTTGTGTGTGCGCGCATGGTGGGGATCCTGTGGTTCTCAGGGCAGTGAGATTCGCTCAGGTGACACAGCTAGGCGTTGCTACTGGTGCCTAGTGGGTGGAGGCCAGGGACGCTGCTTAGCCTCACATAGGGCCCAGGACACCCCACAACAGAGAACCACCTGGTCCCACTCTCCATCTCACCAAGGGCCTTGCCGAGGTACAAGGGGCCACATCAGTTAGCTCAGGAGCCACAGGAATGGTGTGGAATTGGAGAGGGACAGTACCCTGAAGTTAGGAGATGCACACACTCCAGGGTCTGGTTTTGGTCTGAAGATTTAAGGCAGAGCCTGAGCTAGGGCAGGGGCCGTAGAAGTAGACAAGGACGTGAGACAGAAACATGAAGACAGCAGCATACACAGGACCTGGTTACCTACCCAGGAATGACAGGGAGGTGGTGTGTCTCAAGGCCCTGTGGGTCTGCCTTCTGCGGTGGAACAGCAGCTGCCAGGGGTGTCATGTGGGCGGGTCACTGTTCTGGCTAGTTTACATGTGCTGCGTCTTGGTTGGGACCATAGCCGTGAAGGTTCCTTATAGGAGGGGCCTTAGCCTAGACTGGCCACCTGCTCTCATCCCCTTCCTCCCAGAGCCCCAGACCAGGTCCATGCAGTGTGGCAAGAATGCCAGCTCAGTTGTGGGGAGAAATAGGCTCTCTTGTGTGTGTCCCCCTTCCCCCTCCCCCCGTAAATCCCAGAGCCATGATGTGGCACGGACTTGAGGCAGGACTGGTTCAGGTCTTTTTTACTGTGTCTTTCCTGTGTGATGCTGGCAGGGTGGCTCTGCCTTTGGAGCTACATAGAGTTCGCTCAGCGCCTGTTTCTAAAGGGTAGGGTGATACAGTTTTGGGGAGAGAATTCAGCAAGTTCACAGCTATTTTCTGGTATGCGCCATCTTGTTGGCACCTGCATGTGACGTCACCAGCCAATTACATACGTGTTGGCTGACCCTGTGCCTGGCATTCCCAAGGCACTGTGACCCAGGCAGGGCAGATAGCCAGGGCGGATACCCCAGAGTAGCTAGCTATCAGACCTGCCAACCCATGCCCATCCCCTCGGGTCACCCCCTCTTCCTGCCCCCCTGCCCTTGGGCCACGGTGGGCCCTCTTCTGAGGGACTGCTCAGGCCCTTGAGCAGTGGAGGAGCCAGCTGGGCCCTTCCCTCCCATCCCCTCTCCTTGGTCCCCATGTACAGGTAAGTGAGGGTGAAGGGGGGCACAGCCGGGGCTGGGGCCACCAGCCCCACCCCGGGCCCCCCCAAGCCCCTGGAGGTGGGGAGGTTGGGTGGGGAGGGGTGAGAGGTCAGCAGGTAATGTGCTGAGGAAACCCTTTGGGTGCCTGAAGGGGGGGCGCCCACTCCCTGCTTGTGGGGCCCTCCCCTGCCCACCGCCCGCCTCATCACATTCTCCTCTTGTCTCCGTAGCTTCCGCCCTGCGCTGCCAGTCTCCTACCTGCAGGCCGAGCTGGCCTTCGAGGGCGAGGCCGCCTGCCGGGCCTTCCTAGAGCCTCTGGGCCTGGCATACACGGGCCCGGACAACGCCAGCATCGACTGCCGCCTCAGCCTGGCGCAGCTGTCAGCCTTCTGAGCACCAGCGCGGATGGGGGCGGGGCGGGGGCAGGGCTGTGGCCCCCCAGCGCCGCCTTTGCTGATTTTGTTTTTGAGCCATGGACTTGGGTTGTAAATTAATTCGTGGGGAGTGGGCTCCAGGAAGAGCCACCATCCCGTCCCCGTTTGCCCACCGGGGAGTCTGTACAGAGATTTTTTCTACATTTTTATTTTTTGCCTCCGAGGGAGGGGGTTGGGGGAGGAAGGGGTGGGACAGCGGAGGGTTGGGGGCATGGTCTGTAGGCTGTTCGGTCCGCCCGGCACCCCCACTAATGCTGTCTCAGTGTTTTCTCTCTCTCTCTCTCGAGCTTGTACTCCGGTACCGACCTGGCAGCCCGGCCCATCCCATGCCGGGGGGGCCGGAAGAAGACTGGCCACGCCGCCTGTGCCCGCCCGCGGCGGGGGCACCAGCACCTCAGCCCGCCGCCCGCCGCCTGCCCACCTCACCACAGACTCTTGTTGCACAGCCCTCCGGGGCCTCAGTGTCCGGGGCTCGGGGAGCCGTGTAGAGACTGTGCCTCGCCCTCAGCCCCCCATGCCAGCAATGCTGTCGCCAGGCCACCACCGCAGCCACGCCGACACTGCGCGCTGAGGACCCCAGAGGCCGCCGCGGGACCCCGGCTGGGCCGCCTTGGCTGCACTTGTGTCGTCTCCGTGGCCCCCTCCTCCCTCCACCCCAGTGTTTCTTCTGGTTTGTTTTCCTTCCCTCCCTCCTCCTCCTGCCCCCCACCCTTCTTTGGTTCAGCACAGGTAAAGCGGTTACCCTCCCTCCCTCCCTGCCTCCATGGATCACCAGCTCACGTCATGTTTCCTTCTCTTTTCTTTTTGTGTGTGTTTATTTAAGTTATTTTTCTTCCTCCCCTTTTTCTTTTTGGTCCTCCCCCCTCTTCTGCCATGTAACTGGAGGATGTGCGATGAGTTTGCAAACAGCTGGACTGTCAGGCTGCTTTTTTTCCAGATGTTCCTCCTCTGCCTCCCCTCCCTTCCCTCTCCCCTCCCTTCTCCTTCCTTCATTCTTTCCTTGGATCACTGAGCACCATTTGGAAGCTTGAGAGAAACCAAAATTAAAGAGAGAGAGAGAGAGAGAGCACTTTGTCCTCTTGGATGGGATCTTTCCAGGTTCTCTTGGTTGAGAGTGGTCTCCTGGAGACGTCTAAGGGGACCATCACCCCAGCGGCAGCTCAGCCAGGGGCTGGTAGGTGTCCCCTGCCCTGCTTATGCGGCACAGCCAGAGTTTCCCTAGGGCCTGGCTTCCCAGCTCCTGCATTGGGCTGAACCCAGTCTTGGGAAGGCCGACTTGAGAACCGTGGGGCACCTTGGCTAGTGTGAGGTGGGGGTGCAGCCCCCCTTGGGGCCCTACTACTCTGAGCCCTTCAGCTTCCAGCCTCTGACTCAGCACTTGGGCCATAGCTTGCAGGGAGGGGGAAGGTGGGGCACAGAGCACATGCTGCCCCAGGAGAAGCAGGCTCCTGAAAGTCAGCTGCGGGGGTGCCTGAAGTCCTGGGGCCGAGAGCGCACGTCTGAGTGCGCCCACTGCGGCGGCTACCTCCCCAGGGCCTGTGAGCCTCAGGAGGGCCAGTGTCAGGTGGAGGGCCCCCACGGGCACCAGGAACGCAGTGCATGAGGGTGCAACTCGAACCAGCTCTTCCTGGGCTTTGGCCACCCCAGCCTGCAGCCCAGGATCTGTTACCATGAGAGCCACAAAATGCGTGGGGCGGGGCTGGCGATGCTCCAGGGCCCGGGCTCCAGGGGCCGCTCCACCTTCCGAGGGCCAAGCGCCAGGATCCCACTCGGCTTCCGTCTCAGGAAAACCTGCAGGGAACCGTCCTGAAGCTGTCTGTGCTTCTGCACCCCGCGGCTCCGCGGTGGCCGGCTTCAGCGCCCTTTCCAGCTCTGTCCGCAGGGCAGCCTGGCCTTTGGTCCTGCGCTGCTCCCTGGCCTCCAGCCCAGCGCAGTCGGGTGCTTGGCGTTCAGTTCTGGTGTCAGCGGGAGTGGCAGCTGCCCCTTCGTGCGCGCTCCCGCCGTCCTGGGCGTCCTCAGTGTCGCCGTGCGCGTCCTCGCCGCCTTCGCGGGCATCCTCAGGGCCGTCGTGCACGCACCCGCAACGCGCGTCCTCGGCGCCGTCATGCGCGTCCTCGCCGCCGAGCGCGTCCAGGATGGTGGGACCGCGGCCCGCCGCCGAGCCCGAGCCGAAGACGAGGTCGGTGCGCGACGCGCGGTCCCACACAACGCGGCCGCGGAAGCGGAAGTAGCGCACCCGGTGCTCCGGCACGGCCAGGACGCCGGGCCCCAGCGCCGCCAGCGGCTCGTCCCAGCAGAAGGCGGCGAAGGGCTCCTCGCGCACGCCCAGGAAGCGGTCGGCGTATCCCACCGCGAAGTCGGCCGGGTCGAGGCGCGGGTCCCAGCGGATGCGCTGGATGACGGCCGCGGCCGTGCGCAGCGGCGGCTTCTTGGCCCCGGCCTCGTTCCCGGCCTCGCTTCCCGCTCGGCGGCTGGGCGGCACGGGCGCCCCTGGGTGGGGCTGGCGGCAGCGGGCGCCGAAGCGGCAGCGGCCCTCCAGGAAGAAGCGGCAGGCCGGCGGCGGTGCGGGCTCGGCTGCGGGGACCGCCGCCATGGGAGTGGGGTGCAGGGGGAGTCCCGCCGGGAGGTCAACGGCCGTGCCCCTTCCCCGCTGCCTTGGGAACCGCGCACGCGCTCTCGCGGGGCCTCGGATCCCGGGCCTGGCTGACGGCCCTGCGCGGGCGGTGTCCTCGGGGAGCCTGACGGCTGCCTGCGCGGCCCCACGATGCTCGCGGGTGGTCCTCCCCGCGTCCAAAGGATTTCCAGGCTGGGCACGGTCCGCAGAGTGACCTCCTCCCCCAGTGCCTTCGAGGAGGCGGACCTGCCTCCCTCCGCGGCCTCTGTCCCCTAAGTTTACAGTGCGACCACGCCCTCAGCCCGCCCTCGGCGACGCTCTGCGGGTACGGTCCCGCCCAGGTTCTTCACCAGGCTGGCTCCGCCCTCGCCTAGGGCTGTGAATGGGAGCCCCCCCCACACCCTCTCGGGGGCCCTCTGGGGCCTGGATTCCTCCCCTCGCCTAAAGATTTGCACGTGCTGCCCCGCCTTCCACCCCTTGTGGGTCATTCCCTTTACGGGACAACTGTACCCAGCAGGCTCAAACTAGGTAGCCCAGACTTGGGACACCAATGTACCCCTCGGGCCGACGCATCTTTCCGAAGGGGTAGGTCTCTGCTCCACCGGAACCCTGACTCTTCCAGCCACTTTACTCAGCTGCCACTCACGGGAAAAAGGGCGGGTCTCCTGAGGGGTTCACTGGAGAGGCGGGCCCGGCATCAAGCTCACGGAGCCACTGCACTCGGCCCCCGGGAGCAAGTCAGGCCCCCCCCCCCTCCGGCAGCGAGTTAGGCCTGCTCCCCTGGAGCAAGTTAGGTGGCCCCTGGGGGATGAGACAGAGGAACCCCTGGAGCGAGTCAGGCTGCGCCTTGAGCTGGTCTGGCAGGCCAGGCCCCGTCAAGGTTGATGAATGAATGCGGCTGTCAGAGCGGCCACGTTGGGACACCGCCCCCGAAAGGGGCACCGTGTACTCACGCTCCCCTGAGTTAAAGGGGCCACATCCCACCACTCCAGGCCAGACATCCGATCTTGACCTGGGTTAAGTCTCTGTGGGGAACCGAGCCACAGGTGATACACCTGGCCTTTAAAGGGGCCAGGACCCATCACCGACTACCCCCTTGCCTCCCCCCTCCGGCCTTCCCCTCCCACGTGCAAAGTGAAGAGACCGAACTCGCGCAGAGACCTTAGCCGTTTATGTATAAAGAAGTAGGATGCCGGACCGTAAACGCATCGGCAACGCGGGTGCCTACAGGCCGATGACGTCGTCCAGCTCGAGGTCCGCGTTGGGGCGGCAGTGGGCCCTGGGGTGCTGTGCCCCGGTGCTGGGGTCCAAATCGGGCTTGGCGGCAGCGGCCCCCGGGCGCTCCGCGTCCATGACGCCCAGCACCGCGTCCAGCATGGAGGGGCCCAAATCCAGGTGGAAGGACAGCAGCGGGTCAGCGGGCGCGGGTGCACGGAGCGCAGGCGGCGGGGGCTGTGGCATGGCGGGCGGCGGCGCGGAGCGCGGGGCCCCGGCGGGGGGCGCCCGGGGCTCAGGGGGCGGCCCACCGCCGTGACGGCTCAGGAACGAAGTGTCCCCGAAGGCGTCGCCGCCGCGCCCCACGTGCAGCGTGTGCCGGAAGTCGCCGAGAGGCGCGGAGATGGACAGGGCGCCGCGCTCAGGCCGCTTCTTGGGCTGCGCGGGGCCTAGCTGCTTCAGCACCGGCATCTGAGGGGTCGGGGTAGGAGGTAGGAGCGGGTCAGCGCTGCCTCCACCGGCAGGAGCCCCATGCCCCCGCCCCGCAGCCCGCGTCCCCACCCTGGGCCTAGGCACGGTT